>NW_028180420.1:2500-7883 GCF_964030765.1 Micromesistius poutassou | reverse complement strand
GGAGAGCCATGCAGTGCAGTGCTGGGAGCGATAGCTTGTGACTGGCGAGAGCGCACAATCCCCTGTACTTACAGTGAACCGCAGATAGGACCATCGCTTTTCATTACCCGCTGTTCCGTGGGAGCTTCACTCCATCACAGGCGTAGCATGCTAATGGAGCGGGTGGGTGGGGGTGGGGGGGGGCTATACTGTCAGGTAAATTAAACTGCTGGCTTGTTTGTTTGTTTGCTTTGGTTTGGTGTGTTTTTGAGGCGTTTTTTTTTTTGCATCTCAACTCCTCACTCCTCATTGCGACTGTCAGGACATCTTCAGCGGCGGGAGCAGGTGTGTGCAGGCTTGCGTGGGTGTGTGGCGCTCTGTGCTTGGGTTGTGTGTGTGTGTGTGTGTGTGTGTGTGTGTGTTTATTTGCGTGTGTGTGTCATAGCTGCTACTTATACGCACCCTTAGAGGCAGGAACGGCATAGCAACAGGTGAGTGTGTGTGTGTGTGTGTGTGTGTGTGTGTGTGTGTGTGTGTGTGTGTGTGTGTGTGTGTGTGTGTGTGTGTGTGTGTGTGTGTGTAGCTGCTATTCATGATCAGGTTTGTCTTGCATATAAAGGTGCACACACACACACACATACCTCTTTTTCCTAGTCAACCAGATGTGCATCTGACCCTGGGCTCAGCCACTGAAATGCAAAGTTGAATGCCCCCCCCACCACCTCCCTCCTGCAGCACTGGTACAACCAACTGTCACAAACAATAGGGGAATATGCATACCGTGGGCTAGGGCTGCTACAACATGCTCTCGATGTAAATCATATTTCACAGGTTTACTGAAGACAACCCAGTCAACCAGCCAGCCAGCCAGCCAGTCAGCCAGCCAGCCAGCCTGTCAAAGTGCCACCAAGTCACTGTGTATTCCTGCAGAGCTGGCTGGCTGGCTGGCTTCTAGCACTGGCGGTAATTGACATTGTCTGAAAAAAATAAAAAATAAATAAACAGAAATAAAAAATAAACACACAACAAAACAAACACACAAACAAACCAACCAACAAAACATGCAGCCCTGTTTGCATCCTCTATCCCCGCAATATGTAAAACTATCTCTTATTTCCGTCTGTAAACATGAGACGTATCAAATAACAAGAGGGATGGAAGCCTCTCTGATTCCCTCATTAAGACGGCTGACAGCGACTCGCTCTCTAATTTGTTTGAGTTTGTTTGAGTGGTGCGGGACGCGCGAGAGCTTTTGCTAAACAACTCGACGACATCTGTGGAAGGGGAGTGAGTTCTCCCGCGGAGAAAGCCAGTGATGAAATAAAATAGATTGGGAAAAGGAGAAAACAATCTGTCCTACAGCGGTGTGGGCTTTGCCTGTTTAACAACACACAAAATAAAGAATAGTAACTGCAAATAGGAAGCTGTGGTCTAAATCCGGAACGGACGCAACACATCCTTTACTTTGCTCTTGAGACATTTTGTAGCCAGGCCGACGTGCTGCTGAAGAGAGCTCCGGGCCCTGACCTCAGAGGGAGCATTGGGCAGCCTTCCCTGACCCCCCTCTCAACCCCATGTATAGGAGAGAGAGAGAACGAGCGAGAGAGAGCGAGGGAGAGAGAGAGACAGAAAGGGATAGAGAAAGAGAGCGAGTGAGTGAGTGAGTGAGTGAGTGAGTGAGTGAGTGAGTGAGTGAGTGAGAAAGAAAGAAAGAGACAGACAGACACAGACAGTTTCAGAAGAAACGTTTAGAGACATTGCAATGGAAAAACCTGTCTTCATTTTCTTCCTTTGGTCGTGAGAACTCACAGAACAACACACACACTCACACGTGCACACACCGCACGCACGCACGCAGGCATCTGTCTCGCGGGACCTGCCAGCTTTTGTCCACCGACAACAGGCCCTGTTGTCTGTCACACGGTATTCATCATCCCGCTAACCTCTTGTTTGGCCGCATTCCTCGGCGAGAAAACCAAACGCAGGGCGGCGCGGCAGCGCGGCCGCGGCGACGTCACCGCCGCCCCGTGACAGATCTGAAGTAACACAAGCGCGGCGGAAACCCGGAGCAAATTGGGGCCCTGCGTGACGAGCCCACCGCGCGTGTCGCAGCAGATCGCCCCACGACCCTCGTAAAGCAAAGCAGACGCCACCACGGGCGGGGCAGCGGGAGATCACGGGAGACAGAGGGAGAGAGGGAGACAGAGAGAGAGGGTCGCTCGACGGCGGCCAATCCAAACTTCTCAGACTAACCTGAACGGTCCCAAGGTTTAGCCGACGAAACGCAAAAACAACTCAACTCGAGTGGAATGAAACGCAATGCCGCGTTAGGATGTGAGCCACGTACATGCATTCTCTGTCATTTTTTCCTCCTGATTCGTTTTTAACGCTTCCCATAATCCTCTGGCCTGTGCCATGCAAGATAGGATAACATTACGTCAGAGAAGCCTTAGTGTGTCTCTGTATACTACCCGTGTTTGCGTTGATAGTAATTCACTGATGAGTATATTTATTTAAGTATGCTTGCACTATTCAGGGAAAATGGTACAGATAGGCCAGAAGTCGAGGGCAAACACTGTGAAAGCCTTCCATGATTGTATTGGAGAAGAAAACTCGAAAAACATTGGAAAATGACATGGAATGCATGGCGACAAGCACGTTGGAATGGGAGACATTTGAAAAGGAGACACAGACCTAAACATGGGCTTTTTTCAAATGGACAATGTGTTTGCTTCTATACATTCACATATTAAAATGGTGCTGGTAATAAGCAGCAACGCTTATAGTAAATAATGGGAGAGACTCGAGTTGCTAACAAAATAAGACACGCGAGATGCAGGAGAGCGCCGGCACAAGGAAAGAGAGCCAAATAAGACGGGGGGGGGAAGAGAGAGAGAGAGAGAGAGGAGAGAGGAGAGAGAGAGAGAGAGAGAGAGGAGAGAGAGAGAGAGAGAGAGAGAGAGAGAGAGAGAGCGGGAGAGAGAGAGAGAGAGCAAGTTTAGGCCGAGACGTGAAATCTTAGGACGTATGAGGAAGTGTTACTATATGTAAACTTGTCTGTCAATTGTGCTGCTAAGACAAATTAAAAGTTTGACGCCAGTAGAAAAGGTTCTGTGTGGATGTTTTGTTTTGTACAGTCTGCGTGACCCGACGCAGAGAACGGTGGGAAAGTAAAGAGCGACACTCATGTAAACCACTGATGAAAACCAAACTGTCGGTGGATAAACCAACAGCATGGAACCCGACCCCAGGGATGGCCTATCTGACACGAGCAGGAAAAACAAATATGCAAAGCGCCCCGGTCCAACAAACGCAAAAATGCTAACAAAACAACATATGTTTGCATCTGGCGATGCATTTGAATTGGTCTTGGTAACACAGTGGTCAATCTCATCTCATTCTTCTCCGTCCTTTTGTGTTGTTGTTTTCTTGCACATCCATTCATGAATAGTCTATAAAAAGAGGTAAACACACACACACACACACACACACACACACACACACACACACACATACCCACAAGTGCAAGTTTGGGTTGCAATGGGTGCATTATACAATGAAAGCCATGCGTGGGCATATGCTACTGCCTCCCAGAGGGTTGGTCAAAGATGTCCAATCTCCGCCAGAACGGTAGATAGGAGAGGAAAACTAAGTAGTAGTGGGAGTGTATGTGTAATCAACCCACGCGCCGAACACCACACACACACACACACACACACACACACACACACACACACACACACACGCACAGAAAACTATTCACACGACGGCATACTCTTTGCCCTCCTCTTTCCCAACTCCTCCATCTCTATTCTAATCTAAAGCTAATCTGTTTCTCGTTCTTACCTCCCCCAAACCTGCTCATATTTCACCGTTTGGCGTATCTTTATATTTTCTATTATCCGCGGCTGAAAAATGAAAGCAGGTTGGGGGGTGGAGGGGAGGTTGTTGTTTTGAAATAAAATATGAATCATCTTAGATATAGATATGGTCCGGCTCTCTCTGTTCTCCAGTTTATTTTTCTTTCTTTAGTTTGTGTAATTCCGTTAGCCGTTAGCCTCCCCCCCCCCCGCCCCGCCCCCAACACACACACAAACAGCTTTGTTCACCTGCCCCTTCCCAAACTTATCCCCCCACTTCTGTGACATTCCAGTCAGCAGCCAAACTCATTTTTCACATTTCCTGCGACCCTCGCCCCCCCCGCCCCCTCCCCAACAAGCTTCTGGTGTCTGATTAGATGGGACACAAAAGAAGATGTAATATAGCACGCTCTTGTTCCCATGCACACACACACACACACACACACGTGCATGCACACACACGAGCACACACACACACACACACACACACACACACACACACACACACACACACACACACACACACACACACACACACACACAACACACAACACACACACACACACACACACACACTGGTGGTATCTATAGAGCTTGCCAGATATATATAATAGAGAGAGAAATAGGAAATATGAAGCCTTCAGCGCGGCCGCGGCCGCGTTACATATGAGGGGAGATCCCATCAGCCCCGCTCTGTATTTAGTATTTCTTCGTGAGTAATCTTTTGTCATTTTATCACGAGGAGTGAAATAATGGGGCGATCCTCTAATGAAAAATGAGCCCCGCCGGAGCGGAATAGGAGAGGCCGCAGGGCACGGGAACCAGGGGAAAAATTACAAATAAATATATAAAAAGTGTCTGAATTCAAGCCATCCCTTCTTTTTAGAACAGTAAAGAGTTCCAACACTGAGGCGCAGTGAAGAGCTTTGTTTCAGCCGTGACCTCTGTTAAACTGAACAGAGTGGAGGTTCTAGTGAGAGTAATCTCTTATAAACAGCGGCAGTCAGTGGTATCAGTGTCTACGCACCTAATGTTAAATTAAGACTGAAGTGGATAGTTAAACAGAGCACTAGAGTGAGTGTGATAGCTTTATGCCCACCTCTCTGTTGGAAATAATTTTACAAGCGCGTAAAAAAAAAAACCGAAACCGATTTAGCGTTTAAAACATTTGGGTCTTGTTACTTTTGGGAACATCTGGCATCCACATCAATTTGCAATTTCAACACCAGATAAATCGTATTCAAATTTGTGTGTGTATAATGTGTGTGTGTGCATGTGTGTGAACGTCTATATAAATAAATAAACACAGATATAGAAATATAAACATATGCTTAATATACATATGTATATATACACACACAAGCATGCATATATATACATATGTATACATATATACACAAACATTTGAATAATGATATTTCAAATAATGCTAATAATAATAGTAAACAGAGAAGCTGATCCTATATGGTGCAAAGCACAGTTCAAGGACTACTCACTTTCGGAAAAGTGGTGTTCTATGTTTGCAGTTGCTTTTGTGTTATTAT
>NW_028180421.1:0-15000 GCF_964030765.1 Micromesistius poutassou | reverse complement strand
GTGTTCCTGCTGGAGAAGATATTGTGCCTATTAGGGTTACTATCGCAAAATATTATGCTCCTGTGCCACCACGCTGAGCAAAAAAGACTGATGGACAACCACATAATCCACATTTTACATCCACCGCGAAGGGCTACCAGGAGGGCAACTAGGAGATTCACCGCTTCAACTAATTCACCGTTTCCGGTGAATTTCTAAAACTAAAACAGCGCCACCTGTACGCCTGGAACATGAAGTAGCGTGTTGAGTCGTATTGAGATGGATCCGTGTGGACGCAAATGTTCTTGATACGATGCCAGGGAAAACGGGGGAAAAAAAAGATTGTTTTGGTACGTGTGGACTTGGCCTCAGACACCCGGGCGGAGCCCAGGGGGGCGCGGGGGGGGGGGGGGGGGCCCACCTGATGGTGTCCAGCAGGGCGTTGTATCTCTGGATCTCCTGCAGCAGCACCACGTTGAGGGGAGACGGGTCGTCCTGCAGCAGCGACCGGGTGCCGTCGTAGTCGATGGCGTCGGGCAACTTCTCCCGTATGTCGGCGGCCAGCTCCAGCACCTGGGGGGGGGCGGGGCGGCGGGGGGGGGGGGGGGACAGGTGTGAGACCGCCGTTTGTTACCACCGTGAAAACCTTAGTGCTCGTGAGGTAAGAGGTGGCAGATTCACGGCACACACATACACACACGCACGCACACGCACACACACACACACACACACACATGTGGGCACAGAGAGACACACACACGCATGCTTACACACACACACACACACACACACACACACACACACACACACAGAAAGGCTGTTCCTAAATATGGAGTTTGGCGGTACATTTTGCCGAACACTGGTGACACTGAGTGACAGAGGGGGGGTTCTGCAGCTTGTAGCAACGTCTTGACAGGCGCTGGTGCTGGCAAACACACCGCTGTTAGCACACCGCAGGCTAACTCTTCACCGCTAACACACTGTTGGTAAAACACAGCCGCTCACACACCCTCCTTGACACACAGCTGCTCACACACGCTGCTAACACACAACAGGCCGCTAACACACTGAAGCTAACACACCACCATGAATACATGGCAGAGCTAACACTGCTAGTAGGTACACCACAGCATGAGTGACATCAACGAAGTGCGAGTGTGCTTGCTAAAATGCTAACGTCAGTGCTAACGTCAATGCTAATGTCGCACAGCTAATGTCACCGCTAACGTCGATGCTAACGTCACAGCTAACATCACCGCTAACGTCAGCGCTAACATAAATGCTAATGTCACACAGCTAATGTCAGCGCTAACGTCAGGGCTATCGTCAGCGCTAACGTCAGTGCAAACGTCGTCGCTAACGTCACAGGCTCACGTCACCGCTAACGTCAACGCTAGCATCACCGCTGGCTGAACATCGAAAAAGTACTCCAATTCGTGTCCACTCATTGACTTACATTGTAAAAAGGAATGGCGAAAAAGCGTAATAGTTTAAAAAGTTGAAAGAGTTGAAAAACGCGAGAGAGATAGCCATCATGTTGTTAAAGAGCTGGATGTTTTGATAGTTGAATGGTTTCTGTAGCTGAAAGTATGCAGGAGCAGTTAACTGCACAAAAAAACAGGCAGACAGAGTAAATAAAAGTACAGTAGGTGTGCTTGCAGTAGCAACCGCACTAAAGGGCTGATTATGCTTCCACGTCGCCACAGCGCAACGACCCCCACAGACGCTTCGACGCAGTCGTGAACCTGTTTCGGTTCTGCGTCGGGCTTTAGTGAGCGGACCAATCACAGCCCCTTGTGGCTGCGTCGCCTCGACGGAAGGTTACAATTTTTGGTCAGACCCTTGTGGTGGACGCAAGGAGGGTCCGCAAGGACGTAAGGGGTCCGTAGCCCCCCTTGCGTTGCGTGAATGTGGGGACCATGATCAGCCCTTAATGAGTAAGAAACATGGGTACATTAATAAATACATAAAACAAAACACATACAGTGACAACCCATTCCAATTTATCGAGATCTCTACGATGAGAGCGTGAGAGAAACCTAATCTCTCACTGATCATAAACACAGCCCCCCCCCCTGACCTTGTCCTCCTTGCTGGCCCCCGCGGTGCTGCTGGTGACCTGCGGCTGCAGCGACAGCAGCGTGTCGAACAGCGTGCGCGTCTCGGCGATCTGGCTGGCGATGTCGGCGTTGGGGTGCTGGCCGAACACCTCGGGGTGCTCCGTGGCGGGCAGCTGGCCCACGTAATCCCGGTAGGAGGCCTGCGGCCCGTCCCGGGGGATGTAGTAGGTGGGCAGGGACGAGAGCCTGCAGGGGGGAGAGGGGGGCGGAGGGGGCGGGGGTACAGGACGGTGCAGGAGGGTGTTCAGTGTGCCGTCGTTTAGGGCGCGCTCACACCAGCCCGTCTGTACCGTGTGCCCGAGTACGTTTTCCCACTTAAGTCTAGATCGTTTGGCTGGTGTGAGCGCGCCGTCCGTACTCAAGTACAGTACACAATCCCGTGGCCTCAGTACCCTTCGGAGAGGTGTGCTCAGGCCACGGTACAGACGCTAATGAGCCGACGCGCGCACGGATACGCAACCTATATGTAGAAAAGGCAACCGTACTCAGGCCCAGTTGAGATTGCCTAGTGTGAGCACAGGCCAGCGGCACAGTGGGGGGGGGGGGCAAGTTTGCCTAGTGTGAGTGCGCCCTTAGTGTTCGGCCCAGAGGTTCTAGGTCCGATCTCCCGAGTGTGCAGACTAGCCTGTAAGTTTATGTATGTAAGTTTTCCTACCTTAATGAAAGCCGGGCGAAACTACCAAAGTACAGATTCACCCAGGGGTGGGGTCGATGTGGACAGGTAGGCATTGTGCTAATCCCCATCAAGGTGTAAATGTAGTGCGATGTAGTGGCAGCGACATTGTTTGCCATGTGTTACAGAGTTCACACTGCCATGAAGGGCCACCGTGAGTGGTTGTGCATATGTTCACCTGCTGTGAAATAAAGGAAGAAAAGAGTAGAGGAAGGTGGTTGCTAGTGCGCTAACCCACGTCGACAATGTGCCGTCTATCGATTTCAACCTTAACATGCCATGCATCCTTCCCTGGTTCTTTCAACCCCCCTCCCTGTGTGTGTGTGTATTGTGCTGTCCTCAAAGGCACCAAAAAGACCATCAGAAATACATAAAAGAAAAAGAAGGGCTTGTCAAAGGCCTAGTGTGGACAGAGAGACGGCTGAGATGTTTCTCTTTGTGGGGCGTGTGCCCTGCTCATTGATTTTATTGTACCAGATGCTCCCTCATGTTGAAGGAACATTTACGATACGCTCTTTCACCACTTCACTCACACACAGACCAAATGAGCTGGCACAGATGGACCTTCTTAAAATGAGTATGAAATCCTTTCTGCTTCCATTGCTTGGTGCCGGTTTCATTTCAGAGGTATGCCTCTGTCTGTATTTAATATTATTTGTTTCTAAATCATTGAATGTGTGTTTTATATTTTTGGCAGAGTATAACTAGAACTGCTCCCGCCACTACACACCTACATCCAGAACTGACACCATGGGAATAAAAGCAATAATCTACAAAAAAAACCTCCCACAATCCGATATAACTAATAAAGTTGCGGCTAATAAACTGCATATCGCCCACTCAGTGAAACACTTACTTTAACAAAGAAGTTCACCTTATTTAAAATGTGCTGGAGCGGAGGAGCACGGGAGTGTATGTGGAGGTTTGCCCTTGGCATCCAACAACACACTAGTTAACCCCCCCCAGGTGACGCCTGGCCGCGGGCAAAACACTACAATCACTACAGTGGCTGCCCTTCTCCACACTTCTTACACTACGTTATAATGTTCAGCCACCAGTGGGCAATAGGGGACCGTGAACAGAGTCTTAACTGACACGGCACCTCTTTCTTCATGTCCCGGGCACACACACACACACACACACACACACACACACACACACACACACACACACACACACACACACACACACACACACACACACACACACACACACACCTAGAGTATAAAATCCACTCTGTCAGGGACCACTCAAGCCTTTATGTGTTCAGGAGTAAATGAAGCAGCAGAGGGTGCCTGTGTGCAGTCAAAGAGACCAGTGATAAAAAAGGTAGAAAAATCGGGTGAAAAGCGGAATCTTAACTGCACCAGTCAAAGTTAATCTGCGTTTTAGCATTACCAGCACGTCAACGAATGATATATTTTTCATTTTACTTTAGCAATTTGTTTATTTTCTTCCCTCTTTGCGTAATACACAAACTGTCCACATGGTGGTGCTAGCGGCCCACCTAAAAGTACAAGAAAGTCGAGGCACCGAGGGAGTTGAGACGGGAACCTGCCAGAGCCGCAGTGCGCTCCCCCCCCCCCCCCCCAACACACACACACACACACACACACACACACACACACACACACACACACACACACACACACACACACACACACACACACACACACACACACACACACACACACACACCCTCAAGAACAGGTAGGCATAGTCAGGCCTTCTGTATGCGTTTAGAGAACACAATGTGTGTGAAGGTTGGAGTCTGCATCATATTTCCCAATCTTCCCCCCACACACACCCTTCCCCGGTGGATAAAAAAGACATTTCTATCGTGTGAAATTCATCAGTATTGTGTGAAATTGTGGCTTCACAGCTTGACCTCTGTACTTTCTTAATTGTGTCAAAGTATGCTATATTTGTGTTCATGACAAACATGTTGTTGTGGGTTTTGTGGGCGCATGTGTACGTGTTTGTGTATGTGTGTGTTTGTACCTGTCGGGGGTGTGTTTGTGAGCATGAATGTAATGCATGTCTACTATGTATGTACTGTATGTATGTATGTATGTATGTATGTATGTATGTATGTATGTATGTACTGTTTGTATGTATGTATGTATGTATGTATGTATGTATGCATGTACTGTATGTATGTATGTATGTATGCATGCATGCATGCATGCATGTATGTATGTATGTATGTATGTACTGTTTGTATGTATGTATGTATGTATGTATGTATGTATGTATGTATGTATGCATGTACTGTATGTATGTATGTATGAACTGTATGTATGTATGTATGTATGTATGTATGTACTGTTTGTATGTATGTATGCATGCATGCATGCATGCATGTATGTATGTATGTATGTACTGTTTGTATGTATGTATGTATGTATGTATGTATGTATGCATGTACTGTATGTATGTATGCATGTACTGTATGTATGTATGTATGAACTGTATGTATGTATGTATGTATGTATGTACTGTTTGTATGTATGTATGTATGCATGCATGCATGCATGTATGTATGCATGTATGTATGTATGTATGTATTTATGCATGCATGTATGTATGTATGTATGCATGCATGTATGTATGTATGTATGTATGTATGTATGTACTGTTTGTATGTATGTATGTATGTATGTATGTATGTACTGTATGTATGTATGTATGTATGTATGCATGTATGTATGTATGTATGTACTGTATGTATTTATGCATGCATGTATGTATGTATGTATGTACTGTATGTATGTATGTATGTACTGTATGTATGTATGTATGTATGTATGCATGTATGTATGTATGTATGTACTGTTTGTATGTATGTATGTATGTATGTATGTATTTATGCATGTATGTATGTATGTATGTATGTATGTACTGTTTGTATGTATGTATGTATGTATGTACTGTTTGTATGTATGCATGTATGCATGTATGTATGTATGTATGTATGTATGTATGTATGTATGTATGCATGCATGTATGTATGTATGTATGTATGTATGCATGCATGCATGTATGTATGTATGTATGCATGCATGTCTACACACAGGCCGTCCACGGTGTACATGTATACGTCTGTTCCCGGGTCCTACTTGAAGAAGGGCTGGCTGAGCGCTGCGTCGCAGAACAGCTCGTTGATGTAGGTGGCCAGCAGCCGGCGGTCCCAGTCGTCTGTCACGTGGCCGCCGTAGTTGACGCCGGAGATGAGATAGCGCAGGGCGTCCCAGGGGACCTCCTCGTACTCATCCAGGTACAGACTCAGCAGGTTCTCACTCACCTGGGGGGGGGGGAGGAGGAGGATGGAAGGGAGGGGGGAGGGGGGGGAGAGAGCATGGGAGGGCCGGGAGAGGATAACGGGGAGGATGGAAGCGGATTGGAGTTGGGGGGGATGGGGGAGGATGGGGGAGGATGGGAGGGGGTAGGGTGAGATGGGAGGGGTGAAAAGGATTGGGAGATGGAGAGGGTTGTGATCAGTGTCCAAAACAAACACTGGCCATCAGCCCATGGAGATCTAATTGACGGGTCCATTTGGGATGGTCACGTTCTTTATCAGGGTTACACATCAAATCGTTTTTTTTTAAGTTTCAAAAGTAACTCAGGCACACAGACCCTGTGGGCGAGTGTCCACTCAAAGAACAGTATGGGTCCAAGTGGAGAGGCTGGTGTTTACGTGACATTTAAGAAAGGCTTTTGAGTAAGTGGTGGAAAAAATAACCAAACCTAAACTGAAAACAAGAAGGAATGGCGGAGGGGGTAGAAATCACACTTAGTGGAACCCCTGCAGTTACAGAGCCACTGGGAGCTTTGTGTATTCGATGTGTGTGTGTGTGTGTGTGTGTGTGTGTTTAAAAGCATGGATTTGGATTTCTGCATAGCAGTGTGTTGCTGCTCTTGTTGAGTTGCGGGTAACTCTACATATGTGTGTATGCAAATGTGTGTATGTGTGTCTATGTGCTGTATGTGTGTATACACGTGTGTGTATTTGTGGAGCAGTGTGTGTATCTGTGTGCGTCTTTCTAAAGACACGGTGTTGTGTTGAGAGTGCGGCG
This sequence comes from Micromesistius poutassou, assembly GCF_964030765.1. NCBI lineage: Eukaryota > Metazoa > Chordata > Actinopteri > Gadiformes > Gadidae > Micromesistius > Micromesistius poutassou. The sequence continues at coordinate 8,152 of NW_028180421.1, read as the reverse complement.
GCTCCTGGGAGCGGCGCCGGTGTCTCGGTGTGCTCAGCTTGCCAGGCCCTCTAAGCTGATTTCACAGGCTGTTGTGCAGGTTAATCACAGCCCGGGTGTCTGGCTCGGACTCTCTTTATCCAGAGTTTTGTCTTAGCGGAGCGGAGGTGGAGGGCAGGGCCGCGACTCGGGGCAAACAGCCGATCCGGCACTACCTCCGAGCTCATTATAAATATCTCCAGAGAGGAGCCTTTGCCGTCCCGCGCTAGATGCTTGAACTACTTAACTTTTAACTTCACTGACACGGATACAGTGATCTATTACATGTGTTAAATACCGTCTTTCTCCCATTAGTTTGTTGCTGTGTCTCCGATAATGGACTAGACTAACGCAAATAATAACTGGTCGTGCAGCACTTGTGCAGTGTACTACATTTTTGTAGTGGCTCCAAATATTGATTGGATGCTATTGAGTGTTCTCAGCCACACTCGTAAGACGACGTGATCTGCCAACCGACTAAATGTAAATGTCAATGTGTGCTGAATGGCATAAATGGGCAAATCCAAATCCTTGATAGCATCAGCCAAAGTCATTATCATTTGATTCATTTGACCCCAAATATCATTTCAAACATAATTTAGAGGAAGTTGGTGCCATGCTGGTTCCCCTCATTCCTCACTGGGACAACCAAAGGCCCTTAATCAGACGAAGGGGATGGGAAGAGAGGAGGAGGACGTGAGGGGGGTGAGAACCAGCCCCTTCAACCGCTCCTCCTGGCCACGATGTCCGCTCCCCAATTTGAGCGTGCACACTAGCGCCAGCGTCTTGGTGCTCCACGGATAGAGACTAATACCCATGCTCAAGGATATAATATAATACATCCATGTGCTAGTCACATGAAAGGCTTCGGTGACCTTCTAATGCGCATGTAAGTGCTGGGGACCTTGGAAATAACGAGAAAACTCCACGTCCTGCTCGCCTTTCCGCCTGCGAGCTCTATGTATCCCAGTCCTTATTATGCATAAATGACGTGAAGCTCCGGGTCAGGCTGACACGGCCCGCCACGGAGAAGCACGGACCTCGAAGTCTGAGTCGTTGAAGCCGTAGACGATGTTCCAGCCCAGCTGCAGGAACTTGTTCCTCTCCAGCAGCAGGCTGTGGAAGAAGCAGAGGGAGAAGAGGAGTCGGCGGTAGGGCACCGGCCGGGAGCAGCGGGCGAAGCGGGCCTCCGACACCAGCTGGTACAGACGCTTCATGTTGGCTTTTATTCCCTGGAGAGACGGAGAGGCGGGGGGAAGAGTTAATGGATACAGGGAGATGAGAGAGAAGTGAGAGCAAAATAGAACAGGAGAGAAGGGGATTGAGGCGAGGTGGGAAGAGAGAGAGAGAAAGAAAGAAAGAGGGGGAGCAATAAAAAAAGAATGGTGTGAGAAAGACGAAGAGAGATATAGGGAAGAGAAGCAGAGAGAGAAAAACAGGGAGAAAGTTGAGAGTGATGAGCGAGCCAGACAGAGTGATGTAGTAGAGAGAGGGGGTGAGATAGAGGTGGGAGGAATGGAGAGAGAGAGAGTTATAGAGAGAGAGATCAGGTATACATGGTAATAAAGAAGAGATTAAGGTCAGGCAGTATTTGCGTGCACCTGCCAGTGCTGTTTGGAGGATGTGCGAGGAAAGAGCAAATCTGTGTAAACAGAGCATTGGAATGGTTTGTGCGCGCGCACACACACACACACACAAACCATGTGTGTGTGTGTGTGTGTGTGTCTATGAGAGCAGCCAAACATGCACTCTACACATACAGGCATGTATGTGTGTGGTTTGTATATCTGCGTGCATATAGATATGTGACATAGATATGTGACATGTGTATGTGCGGTGTGTGTTTATGTATGTGTGTGTGTGTGTGTGTGTGTGTGTATGTCTGCAGGGGTGTATTTGTGTGTGTGTGTGTGTGTGTGTGTATGTCTGCAGGGGTGTATTTGTGTGTGTGTGTGTGTGTGTGTGTGCATCGTGTGGGCAGTGTGTGCGTTTATATCTGTGTGTTTGTGTACGCATCAGGCATTGATTGCTTCGTATGTGTGTAAATATCGTGTTGGGAGTTCTGTGTGCTTGCTTGTGTGTATAAGTGTGTAGGGATCCAAGTGCAGTGCGTACATCTGTGTGTACGTATGTGCACATCTGAGTGTGTGCTTGTGTGTATAAATGTGTAGAGATCAAAGTACAGTTTGTACATCTGTGTGAATGTATAGGCACATCTGTGTGTGTGTTCGTGTGTACGTACGTGCACATCTGTGTGTGTGCCTGTGTGTACGTACGTGCACATCTGTGTGCGTGCCTGTATGTACGTACGTGCACATCTGTGTGCGTGCCTGTGTGTACGTACGTGCACATCTGTGTGTGTGCCTGTGTGTACATACGTGCACATCTGTGTGTGTGCCTGTGTGTACGTACGTGCACATCTGTGTGCGTGCCTGTGTGTACGTACGTGCACATCTGTGTGCGTGCCTGTGTGTACGTACGTGCACATCTGTGTGCGTGCCTGTGTGTACGTATGTGCACATCTTTGTGTGTTCGTGTGTACGTACGTGCACATCTGTGTGTGTGCCTGTGTGTACGTACGTGCACATCTGTGTGCGTGCCTGTGTGTACGTACATGCACATCTGTGTGTGTGTTCGTGTGTACGTATGTGCACATCTTTGTGTGTTCGTGTGTACGTACGTGCACATCTGTGTGCGTGCCTGTGTGTACGTACGTGCACATCTGTGTGCGTGCCTGTGTGTACGTACGTGCACATCTGTGTGCGTGTGTGCTCGTGTGTATACGTGTGCAGAGATCCACCTTGGGGGGCTCCGTGGTCATCTTGATGGCGGCCTGCAGGATGGCGATGGGGAAGTCTGGGTGAGGGGAGGAGCTGAGCCACAGCCTGAAGTCCGGGTGGCTGGGATCCACCTGTAGCTGCTCCACCAGCTTGTCCAGCTCAGGCATCCAGGACAGGGACAGGTGGCAGTTGGCCAGGAACACCCAGTGGCCTGGGGAGCAGAGGAGGAGGGGCTTGGTGAAGACCTCAGACTACTAAACAGCACTTTAGTAGACAGTGACACACTGAGGTAACCTTTAGCAAGAATTACTTTGCACTATATATGCAGACCGTGTTTTTTTTTTTTTTTACCACAGAATATCTGTATATTATAGATTATGTTTAAATCTTTATTCTGTATTTTATTTTTGGGGACTCATTTTATTATTCAATTATTATGAATACAAAAAAAAAAAGTATAAATCTTGTATTTTCAATATTTCTCTAGCTTTCCATCTTCTTACTTTTTTTCTAACTGTACATCACTACACTGTGCAGGTTTTTCCAATAACCATAAATCATCCCACATTAACAATCGAAATCAGTGAACTCATTGGAATCACACATGGCACCAAAGCATCAATAGACTCTTATTTCACAATGAATGAATGAAACATAAAGACAAACACATGAAACGGTACATGACACAAAGGAGCCGGCCTGGGGTACCACGTAGACCTACATAAGGTAGCGCGGCAGTGTGCGGGAAAATGTTTGTGTTGCTTAGCAACAGCCCAGCCGCTGAACTGTTTGTGTTGTCCCTTATTATTGTTAACTAATGACTGATGCTAGAAAGGTTGTATTAAAAGCAATATCGCACTCTGGGTCGTGCTGCTATAACGAACATCAGCACTTCCTCTTATGTGATATTGATTAATTTGAGCATCCATCCTGTGGAAGACAGTATAGACTCATGCAATATCTGTCCTCAATCTCATTCAATATGCTTAGTTACTTCAACTGATTTTATTTTAAAGGAAATAAGTTATATGGTGGCTGTATGGTACAATTGCGATGGTTTGGCTTGGAGTCATTCAGTTATATTCGTACTGACCATTCCCCATGCAGGGGGTCAAGTGTCAAAACTGTATATTGGGTTCTGAAAATACCTACCTGTTTGTGTTTCATCAAGTTTATATTGTCAAATTTGCATTGGTTTGCATTGGATTTATCGATTTATTTGCAGAATTTGCCTAAACCTACCCCTACTAAAACCTCTCTATCTGTGTTAGTTATCAATGGATAATCCATTAGGTGGATTAGCCACATAGATTATTTCACTTGCACAACAAACTCACACATGTTCTCACAGGATCTTCCTTTTGGTACCAAGATGACATATAACAGCCCTTGCAGTTGCGGAGATATACTTTATTTATTTTAGCTACAGTCTTTTCAGAAGTAGTTCTATAGTGATGAAGAGGTTCATAAATACATTATATCATTTTTGACTTGGAAAAGTTGTTTTCCAGCAAGAGACACTAATTAAGATACCGAGAGAGAGGGAGAGGGAGAGAGAGAGCGAGAGCGAGAGCGAGAGAGAGACCAGGGAGTGTTGAAGAAATGTACACAACGTGGGCTCCGGCTCTCAAACACATCCTCCACTCAGTACACAGCGCAACCTACAGACTCCCAGGGAACGGAAACACGCTGGGTGACCATTAGTCACAGCGTATCTCCACGTCTCTTCATGTTGAGCCCTTCATCAACCTCTCCTACAGCTCAATTAGCTCAACGTAAAACAACTCTTTGTGCGTTGGCTCGGTTGCCTGCTCGTACGACAAACAACGTACACAATGTGTGCATGTAGCGACCCAGGGGTGATGGGTTTGTATTTCTGGAGGAATCACTCCCTTCTGATCGGTCTGAACGTTTAAAATCAGGGTTTCCGTCAACGCCCTGTCGACCAGTAGATCAAACGCCCTCATGTCCTGTCTGGGACTAATAAAGTACAGCTCATTATTATTTATCATACTTATTTGTACGGGTGTACGACAGGCAAGAAGAGATGGAGAGAGAGAGCGTAGGAGAGGGAGAGAGGAGCACATCGGTAGAATAAAAAGTGAACATTAATCAAAGACAAGAAAATAGAAATCGACATTTACCCGCCAAGCAAAGTAATTGCGTGATGTATAACAGTGACATTTACCTGTTTACCGGGGAAGGGGGGGCTACGGAAAAACATGGGTCTCATCTGCTGTAATGAACTACTACAAATCCAGTGGATGCACGAGTGGCAGAGAGAGAGGGTAGAAGATAGATAGAGCGAGAGAGAGAGAGAGAGAGCGGGAGAGAGAGAGAGAGCGAGAGAGAGCAAGGCTCATCTAAATACAGTGGATCAATCAAATATTCATCCCGCCACATCCTCCTCAGAGAGCACCGTGCTCCAAATCAGAGGGTTCTGGAAGATACAACAAGCCCGTATCCTAGCAACGGAGGAGGAGAGTGGAGTAGGCGACAGAGGATGGAGGAGAGGGGGGGGCGGGGGGGTTACGGTACCTTGCTTGATCCCCTCCTGGATCATACGCCTGGCGTTGGGCTCCTGGCCCTGGCCCAGGGAGAGGGCGTGGAAGCGGCTGCCCATGGCCGACGCCTCGGCCAGCTGGGTGAGGGCCCCCGTGGGGTCGACGCCGGGGGACAGCACGAAGATCAGGGGGTTCCTGGGAGAGGAGTCCTCCATCACCTGGGAGAGAGGATGGGTGGAGGGGTTGGTGGAGATGTAGGGAAGTGGTAGGGATGATGGGGGTGTTGGTAGCGGTGTTGGTGGAGTGGTAGGAATGGTGATGGTGGTGGTGGAGGTGGTGTTGGTTGGGATCGAGGTGGTGTTGATGGTGGTGGTGGTGTTGATGATAGTGGTGATGGTGGTGGTGGAGGTGGTGTTGGTTTGGATCGAGGTGGTGTTGATGGTGGTGGTGGTGTTGATGATAGTGGTGATGGTGGTGGTGGAGGTGGTGTTGGTTTGGATCGAGGTGGTGTTGATGGTGGTGGTGGTGTTGATGATAGTGGTGATGGTGGTGGTGGAGGTGGTGTTGGTTGGGATCAAGGTGGTGTTGATGGTGGTGGTGGTGTTGATGATAGTGGTGATGGTGGTGGTGGAGGTGGTGTTGGTTGGGATCAAGGTGGTGTTGATGGTGGTGGTGGTGTTGATGATAGTGGTGATGGTGGTGGTGGAGGTGGTGTTGGTTGGGATCAAGGTGGTGTTGATGGTGGTGGTGGTGTTGGTTGTGATCGAGGTGGTGTTGATGGTGGTGGTGGTGTTGATGATAGTGGTGATGGTGGTGGTGGAGGTGGTGTTGGTTGGGATCAAGGTGGTGTTGATGGTGGTGGTCGTGTTGATGATAGTGGTGATGGTGGTGGTGGTGTTGATGATAGTGGTGATGGTGGTGGTGGAGGTGGTGTTGGTTGGGATCGAGGTGGTGTTGATGGTGGTGGTCGTGTTGATGATAGTGGTGATGGTGGTGGTGGAGGTGGTGTTGGTTGGGATCGAGGTGGTGTTGATGGTGGTGGTCGTGTTGATGATAGTGGTGATGGTGATGGTGGTGGTGGTGTTGGTTGTGATCGAGGTGGTGTTGATGGTGGTGGTCGTGTTGATGATAGTGGTGATGGTGGTGGTGGAGGTGGTGTTGGTTGTGATTGAGGTGGTGTTGATGGTGGTGGTCGTGTTGATGATAGTGGTGATGGTGGTGGTGGTGTTGGTTGTGATCGAGGTGGTGTTGATGGTGGTGGTCGTGTTGATGATAGTGGTGATGGTGGTGGTGGAGGTGGTGTTGGTTGGGATCGAGGTGGTGTTGATGGTGGTGGTCGTGTTGATGATAGTGGTGATGGTGGTGGTGGTGGTGATGTTGGTTGTGATCGAGGTGGTGTTGATGGTGGTGGTCGTGTTGATGATAGTGGTGATGGTGGTGGTGGTGTTGGTTGTGATTGAGGTGGTGTTGATGGTGGTGGTCGTGTTGATGATAGTGGTGATGGTGATGGTGGTGGTGGTGTTGGTTGTGATTGAGGTGGTGTTGATGGTGGTGGTGGTGTTGATGATAGTGGTGATGGTGGTGGTGGAGGTGGTGTTGGTTGTGATCGAGGTGGTGTTGATGGTGGTGGTCGTGTTGATGATAGTGGTGATGGTGATGGTGGTGGTGGTGTTGGTTGTGATCGAGGTGGTGTTGATGGTGGTGGTCGTGTTGATGATAGTGGTGATGGTGGTGGTGGTGTTGGTTGTGATCGAGGTGGTGTTGATGGTGGTGGTGGTGTTGATGATGGTGGTGATGGTGGTGGTGGAGGTGGTGTTGGTTGGGATCGAGGTGGTGTTGATGGTGGTGGTTGTGTTGATGATAGTGGTGATGGTGGTGGTGGAGGTTGTGTTGGTTTGGATCGAGGTGGTGTTGATGGTGGTGGTGGTGTTGATGATGGTGGTGATGGTGGTGGTGGAGGTGGTGTTGGTTGTGATCGAGGTGGTGTTGATGGTGGTGGTGGTGTTGATGATAGTGGTGATGGTGGTGGTGGAGGTGGTGTTGGTTGTGATCGAGGTGGTGTTGATGGTGGTGGTCGTGTTGATGATAGTGGTGATGGTGGTGGTGGAGGTGGTGTTGGTTGGGATCGAGGTGGTGTTGATGGTGGTGGTCGTGTTGATGATAGTGGTGATGGTGGTGGTGGAGGTGGTGTTGGTTTGGATCGAGGTGGTGTTGATGGTGACGGCCGTGTTGATGATAGTGGTGATGGTGGTGGTGGTGGTCGTGTTGATGATAGTGGTGATGGTGGTGGTGGTGTTGGTTGTGATCGAGGTGGTGTTGATGGTGGTGGTGGTGTTGATGATAGTGGTGATGGTGGTGGTGGAGGTGGTGTTGGTTGGGATCGAGGTGGTGTTGATGGTGGTGGTGGTGTTGATGATAGTGGTGATGGTGGTGGTGGAGGTGGTGTTGGTTTGGATCGAGGTGGTGTTGATGGTGACGGCCGTGTTGATGATAGTGGTGATGGTGGTGGTGGTGGTCGTGTTGATGATAGTGGTGATGGTGGTGGTGGAGGTGGTGTTGGTTGGGATCGAGGTGGTGTTGATGGTGGTGGTCGTGTTGATGATAGTGGTGATGGTGGTGGTTATGATGACGACGACAATGGTGGTGATGATGATGGTTATGACAGTAGGGTGATGGTGGTGGTAAGGTTGTGGATGATGGTGGTGGTGGGGTACACAGAAGGGAAGAAAGATGACATTAAAAAGGGGATGAGGAACAAAACAAGTGGGCCTGACAACACTTGACACACATCTGAGGGGAGAGGGGAGAGAGAAGGGGACTTCTGGAGCCATCTGCCGTCAGACGGAACCA
>NW_028180422.1:2500-12500 GCF_964030765.1 Micromesistius poutassou | reverse complement strand
ATAGTGGTGAAAGTGATGATAGCGGTGATAATAGTGATGATAGTGGTGGTTACAGTGATGACAGCGGTGATAATAGTGATGATAGTGGTGGTTACAGTGATGACAGCGGTGATAATAGTGATGATAGTGGTGGTTACAGTGATGATAGCGGTGATAATAGTGATGATAGTGGTGGTTACAGTGATGATAGCGGTGATAATAGTGATGATAGTGGTGGTTACAGTGATGATAGCGGTGATAATAGTGATGATAGTGGTGGTTACAGTGATGATAGCGGTGATAATAGTGATGATAGTGGTGGTTACAGTGATGATAGCGGTGATAATAGTGATGATAGTGGTGGTTACAGTGATGATAGCCGTGATAATAGTGATGATAGTGGTGGTTACAGTGATGATAGCGGTGATAATAGTGATGATAGCGGTGGTAATAGTGATGATAGCGGTGATAATAGTGATGATAGTGGTGGTTACAGTGATGATAGCGGTGGTAATAGTGATGATGGTGGTGGTAATAGTGACGATGGTGGTGGTCATAATAATGACAGTGGTAGCCATGGTGATTATAGTGGTGATGCTATAATGATACTGTTTCTGGGGGTGTCAGCAGCAGCAGCAGTGACAGCAGCACGAGTTTAACCTTGAGCTAAGTGTCATGATGTTAGCCAGCACCGGGCAGCTCTGCTCATTAGCTCCCTGTTGCACCTGGAGTCCCGTGGCCGAGCGGTGTTCTCCTCAGATGGCTTCACACCTTTATTCCAGCATGATGATACATCAAGCTGGACTGTTCCACATGCTCCTGTCCTCTGAGTGTGTCCTGGCCACAAGGCAGTGGGTGTGACAGCTGAGCACACATTAGGGTGTGCATGTATGGGTGACTTTTTTTATTTTCTTTATCATGCATTTAGGTATGATCTACTATGTATAAACATCTCGTCACCTCAGCTGAAAGATTGTCATTGTGTTCAGGCCATTGTAAACCTGAATTTGTACAGGTGAACTTGCTTATATACTCTTTCTCAGAAGGGTTTTAAAGTCATGTTGAGGTGTATAGGCTACTAGAGCATAACAAGCACAGCTGAGAAGGGAGAGGTTTTCCGTTATTGAGCTATCGCAGTCTGGCATTGTGAGTGAGTAGTACGCCCATGCGATAACATTTGACCCACTTGCATTGATTTTTTTCTACTTATGACAACCGCTCACTACAACACTCAAAGAGCCACACATCGATAACACCGATTGCTTTTATAGAAAAACGCTCAAACAGTGTGATTCAGTAGCGAGGGTGTCTCAAGGAGCCCCAGAACCACCCGCACCCCTCATCAGCACCATGGACAGCGGTCGCCCTGGCGACGGTCCACTCCACAGCGTACCGCCTCAGTTGGCTCAGTTGACCGTCATCCCAAGTCCCAAGCAGCGTCAAAACATCCCCCCCAAAAAAGACGCTCACACGATGCCAATCATCGTATCACCAAAGGACACGCCGTGCACGCCTAAAACCCGCAACAAAACAACAAGCACTCACCAGACGCAGCCTGCATCCAGCCGCAGATCTTAAACACGGTGGAGGTGCTGAGCAGGAAGAAGAGGCTGAAGCAGCCGATGCAGCTCACCACCAGCATCATGGACATGCCGATCAGGAAGGAGGCGGCCTTGAACGCGGTGGACGGGATGGCCGCGAACTCGGTGAAGCTCCCCTGGCATGTCAGCTCCCGGGCTATGCCGTCCCCGGTGCAAAAGTGGAAGAGGCCGAAGTAGCCGGCCTGTGGCGTGTCCATGCCATCGCCGATCCAGTAGGGCTGCGAGAAGATCGTCACGTTGACCATGCCCAGCAGGATGGTGAAGATGGCCCACAGCAGCCCGATCACACGGGAGTTCCGGACGTAGTTGGTTTGGTACAATTTCGCAGCTTCCGCGGAGGGTAACATTGATGCGACGGCTCCTGGGATCATCGTAGGGAAACGGGAGACTTAGGGAGGAGGTTTCTGCACGGTCGAGGAGCGTACGATCCGCGGACGAGCTACAGATGCGCCGCCATGCATACGGTGCAAGACTCACGCAAAAAATAAACCCTGGCTCTGCAACGTGAAACGGTGCCGTCCGACGATCGCGATCAGCAGCTCATCAACCGCGAGGAACGACGAGTCGAGAATCATTCCGATTAACTCGAGTCTCGAAGGCAGAACCCCCCCCTCAGCAGCGAGCCCTGCACCGAGCAACACGCTTCTTCCCTGCCGCTTCTGTGGCGCGCCACCGACGTCTGGCCGTGGCACTCGGACGTGCGCATCGCACGACGTTACGCACGCCACTGACTGACGGTGATGTCCTTAGAATACCTAAGGAGCCCCCATCCACACGCAGGGCTGCCCGGAGAACAATCACAGCTCGGACTACGGGAGGATGCTGTGGCCGGTGCCGCTCGTCGAGCAGTGTTGCCAGATTGAGATTTCCCGCCCAATCCGGCGGGAAATTTGGCAAACAAAGTTGCCAGTTTGGGGCAGGGAAACCTGTCCCAATCTGGCAACACTGTCGTCGAGCCGAACCCTGACTCACAGATGTTGCGTAATGATGTCCCCTGGCGGAGGGATGGGTGATCGCGTCGGGTCTTCCTCCCGCGCATCGGCATGTGATCCGTTCACATGGATCGGACCCCCTTCTCCAGACCGTTGAACGTTATAGTGAATGGTCCGGGTTTTTGTCAGTCGGTGTGGTCGGTAGCAAGTGGGGGACGACAAACAGGGGAGGGGGAGAGGAGGATACAGACGCAACGATGAGGAGACGCGCGACCACTGCTCCCCTAGCGACGGGATACCGCTAGGGCGACACGCAGCGCCGTGGAAACCCTGGTGATGATGTGATCAAATAGATGGACTGTGATGACGCGGACGGGTTGTAATCGCCTGCTAGGGGCAGGTCATGGAGGCTAGGTGAGGGAGATGCTGGTAGAGACTATGTCTGTCTCGGTCTGTTTGGCGCAAAACTGCTTATTTTTTTTTGCCCAGCGCGTTTCGCGAACGTGGTGAAATAGAGCGGGGAAACAATACCATTGTCATGAATGTACTAGTGTGCTATAACAAGTTAACACATGTCTAGTGTCAATATGGTGAGCATTAAAGCGCAAAGTTATTATGATGATGATGATGCCGATGACCATCATCATAATGACCATCATCTCCAATGCAAATTATTAACCATCACTCATCACCTATATATTATTCACAAATTCACTTAAAATGTAAAATGATCACATCCACAAGAACAACACTGAATTGACCCAACAGGCTCGTTTGGCTGATCGTGTGATTCTGGTGACCTCAGGTTATCAAGATGTATACAGTTGTGAGGAGTTTGGAGTAGGCCTATACAGTGTGAGTGCAGATGAGGCATGACTTCTTCGGTAATTAAGATGACCACAGCAGGCTGTTGGTCGCTTAAAGGTGCTGTACGTATAAGAGCTTTTAATTGATGAGTTAGAAATGGCCCAGCCAATCCGTCAGCTATTAGTGAGTGAAATGTACTGTGAGAATATCTGTTAGGAGTTGACTGCACCTGCCTCCATTTGAGCACATTTAGATTTCAGAACACTCCCGGCTTACTTCTGCTCCCTCTCTCCCTCTTTAATTCTCTCGAATCTTACCTACAGCACCTTTAACGGTGAGCTCTCTACGTTGCCGGTGCACTCACAGTCACGTGCCGTTTTAGAAGTCTAAAAAAAGACCATTTATGTGTAGCACTGCATGAATTCATGTAGGTTGCGTGATTACAAGCAAATACTTGAATAAGGCACACACACGCTCATGCACGAACACACACACACACACACACACACACACACACACATACACACACACACACACACACACACACACATACACACACACACACACACACACACACACACACACACACACACACACACACACACATCCATGCCATGATTACATCTAATCCGGCATTTTGTGTGGATGCCAGAGCCATTAAATCTAAATGGCTTTCATCTCTCTTTGCAGGAATGTTTTACTATCTACAGCATGAAGGGATTTTATCCGAGCTATTTCTGTAATGGATATGGGATAAATATGGTAGAATTCTCAGACTATATCGCAGTATTTGTTATAAACCCTGAAATCCAAATATTTAGACTCATGTATTAACCAGTGTGGTTGCCATGGAGATATTCAAACGGTGTGTTGACTTAAAACATGACAGAAAATGTTTTTGTATTATTTCACCAAAGGCGCCTTGTGAACAAACACTTCTAGCCCATGGTTTCTTAACTATCCAGTCTTGTGTGGAAATACACTGACCTATTATCTGTGTGTGTGTGTGTGTGTGGGGGGGGGGGGGGGGGGGGGGGGGGGGGGGGAGAGAAGAGAGAAGACAGAGGGACAAATAGTGACTTCTTTAAAGGGCCCACGCTTTAAGGGCCCAGTTTGGGGTGGAAATAACCCGGAGCTCCAGGGAGTGAACCCCTTTCATTTTCAAAGGAAACATGGAAATGTGGTTTCATGTGGAGGGCCGTATGGGAGTCATGGATTTGTGCTTCTGGTCTTGTTAGTGGTCTCACTAGTTTGCCGTAGTTCAAGTGGGACAGGAATATGAGTCAGAAGGAGTCCTCTGCTGCCTGCTAAGACCACCTTTCAACGCCTGTTGGAAGGTAATGACGTGGACATTTTACAATATTTAAAAAAAGTGGGTCTGGAATTGTTAACATCTCGATCAATACAAATAGCGTGTTGTTGATGCAAATGCTGCAATGCCTGCTCAAGATATTGATTTCCTTTTAAATAATCAAATGAAGTAACGGGAGAGCTGTACAAGAAAGATTAGGAGCTACGCAAATAATTCCACCGTCTGTTATCTGTTTTCATCTGAAGATGGTGCTGTTGCCGCATTTATGCAACCTCGAACACAATTCAAATGAGTCGACAGGATGAATATGAAAATGCAAGACCATAATGTAACAATACAAAACAATAAAAGGTGAGAATAAAATCAATAAAATAAAATAGAATAGTAGAAAAAACAAAATATACCCTTAAAATGACTTGAAACCTCAGGGACTCATATCACTTACAAATAAACTATGTTATACATTATTCTCTCTGTAGTGCGTAACATACACAGATTTAGGACTATAGGCTATAAGCATTCAAATTAATTAATTCATTTAAAAAGTTCAAATCTGATATTTTACTTGACTTCTACTTGTATTGTAAATAAAACAGCATTTTCTATGATGTTCTTGCTTCTTGACGCAAATAGTGAATTTGCATGTGGTTGCAGTGAGGCCTTTGAAGTGGTAAGCACAGTGGTGTCCTGAACAAAAATAAAGATATGGCTTATAATATGCAGCAGGGTTTATACACTGCAGTACTGCGTGTGGCCAGCAGGATTCAGTGTGGCTCCGTGCTGCATGCAGCCCCAATTAGCGCTATTCCAGATCACCGCTGTCCAAACACACACACACACACACACACACACACACACACACACACACACACACACACACACACACACACACACACACACACACACACACACACACACACACACACACAGGAAGAAGAAGATTTATGATGTCACTAATCTCATGTAATCTATGGTCTGATCCCTGTGTTTTTCCCAAGCTTCCAATAATGTGCCTGGTTCTTTAGCATAAGATAGGGCAAAATTAACGGCTTATACTCGGGCAGCAGTTCTACTGTCTGCTGTGTGACATCGCCAACTACATAGATGACCGTTTCAAGGTCATCATTACATGGAAGAAAAAGGATGAAAAAGCTTCCCCATCATCAGTTTGAAAAGCTTACACACTGTGTGATCTCCCCTGGGTTATGCTTTGGGGCTCAGCCTTAGTTTACCCAGTATGGCCTCAGAAACTAAAGGCCCCAACGGTACTGGGACCAGAGAAAGGAAACGGATACATGGGGAATGGGATGCGAGTGAGTTTGCCAGAATATATATATACTGTATATAGAGAGAGAGAGATATACAAACACAACTGTGTGTGTGTGTGTGTGTGTGTGTGTGTGTGTGTGTGTGTGTTTGTGTGTGTGTGTGTGTGTGTGTGTGTGTGTGTGTGTGTGTGTGTGTGTGTGTGTGTGTGTGTGTGTGTGTGTGTGTGTGTGTGTGTGTGTGTGTGTGCCGGTCGAGGATAAGCCAATACACCCCTGTGAATTTCAAAATAAAACATCCTCTGGGCCTGAGAACAATGTTGGCTATTGCCTCTCAATGGCTATCATGTCAGAGTACAACTGTGTGTGTGTGTGTGTGTGTGTGTGTGTGTGTGTGTGTGTGTGTGTGTGTGTGTGTGTGTGTGTGTGTGTGTCTGAAACTGTTTGGTCTGACTGTGTGTGTGTGTGTGTGTGTGTGTGTGTGTGTGTGTGTGTGTGTGTGTGTGTGTGTGTGTGTGTCCGTCTGTGCTTGTGTGTGTCCGTCCATGTCCGTGTGTGTGTGTGTGTGTGTGTGTGTGTGTGTGTGTGTGTGTGTGTGTGTGTGTGTCTGAAACTGTTTGTTTGACTGTGTGTGTGTGTGTGTGTGTGTGTGTGTGTGTGTGTGTGTGTGTGTGTGTTTTAGAGAGGGAACCCAATGCCAAACAGAGCGTCTGTGTGTGTTGAGATAAGCACAAGTGGTATTTTGTGTACGGGGCTACAGTGTGCACTTGCCAAGAAGTACAGCTGTGTATTTGCACAGTGTACAGCATTTTTTTCGTGTTTGATTTTGTAAATCATTGCGTTTTATACAGATATTATGGAAAACAACAACAACCACACAGTCACACACATCACAGCTCCTGTGGTGAAGCTCCTAGCACGTACAGACTGACAGACTAATGACGTAATGACGTTTCTGGACAACATTGATCAAAAATAAATGTATTCATCTTCATGTGGCGTCATGGCTCTATGCTTCAGCAGAACCATTTGCAGTGTTGTGTGGTATTCAATAAAAAAACAACCAAATATAGTTCCCAGAAGTTGATCATTCATAGTAGCTTGCTTCCTCAAAATCTCAATACAATACAAATATACGAATGTATAACAAGAGTTCATAATTCAGTTCGTGCTATAGAAGAAACACAGTCGCAGTTAAAGACTCATCACATTTCGAGTTAAGGTTTGGATTCCTTACATGCATTGTAACTGCTGTCACACCCTGTGTAAGAAGGTGAACCCCAGAGATCAGACTAAAGGCAGAGTGCAAAAGGAGGTTTTACCTGTTGAAACAATGCAGGCAGAAATAAACCAACGACAAACAAGGAACCGACACACCCGAGCAGGAACTAGCAAACTCCAACACATGGAGCACAGGTGAACAGAATTACTATTAACACAGGTGACACATTTGAATGGGGGTGAATGGGGCTGAATGGGGGTTAAAGGGGGTTGGGGAAGGATGGTACCAGTCCAGTATGTGTTGCTGGACTGTATTGTGATACTGGGCCCAGGGGCGGGCAGCTGGACTGTGTCTCCCTCCTCCAGTGTCTCCCCCCAATGTCTCCCCTCTGACAGCTGTGTTTCCAGGCCTTCATTAGACAGATTGTACTGATAGACTGATAGTACAGAACACCAGACTAATGAGACCTGCACTACACGCTGCTGGGAGTAGTGCTGTGTGTGTGTGTGTGTGTGTGTGTGTGTGTGTGTGTGTGTGTGTCCTCACAGATGTGGGTTTGTGGGGCCCAGTCATGGGTAGCACACTAATGGAATGGGGCCCTCAGCTGTAGTGGGGCCCAAAGTCCTGGGCCCCGCACCTTCATTTTTAATGAGCTCAGGAGGCTGCCCTGACATGCCCCCCACTCTTTGTTTACTTGGCCCCACAAGGTAGCAAAGTTGAGTTGTGTGTGTGTGTAATTGTCATGCTTGTGAGCGCCTCCCAGGTGATACTGCACCCCATACACACTTCCTGAAGTGTGTATGAGTATGTATCGTTCAGCCAATCACATGTGGCCAAATTGATCACGTGGTTTGTGTTATGGGAAATGACTAGGCATGCTATTCAGATCTCAATTGAACACATGCAGAAGGAGCACATGTTGTGAGAAAGGTAAGATTTTCACTTGAAGAAAGTCAGAAGGTAAGTCTATCTTGACAATTATGTTATAAATATATTTAATATTTTTTAATATATAGATATATCAGTAATTCTGTTTTCTAGAGTACTTTTTATGCACATAACTAGATACTTAAAGGGACACTTCACCCATTTGCATTAAGCTTTGTATCGTTAGAAACCCAGTTATATTTTTCAATGGTCCTGCTCTCATTTCTCTCATTCTCTCATTTTCCCCTGAGATGGGAGAGCTCCTTATCTACCTCTAACACTTCCTGCTTTAAATGACGCAAAATGAAGATTTTTTGCGTCATTTAAAGCAGGAAGTGTAAAAAACTACAGTTTTAGTTCCAGTGGGTGGGACTTGGGGGTGTATGGTATGAACAGTATTGTACACCGGTGTGAATTTGCACTATGGATTTTGACGTTACCGTGTGACTGGTAGATCACACAAGCGAGTGTTCTATAAGATATTCTAGAACACTCCGGGAACTCCGGCGGGGGGACCTGGAGCTCTATATCTAAATAATATATTATATAGACGTCTATAAAATAATATATAATATCACGGCCAAAAGCTGTGTGCGCCTGTGTGCGTCTCTGGTCCTTCCATATCAATCTGAAGTCGTGGTTCAATCTGGACTTAGAGAGTCAAAGCCAAAGTTGCTTTCCCCAATTCCTTCTCCACCATGGCCGAGAATCAATACAACGGTCTTATTTTGCAATCCCGCACTCGGCCGTACCCGCGAATTACATTCCGCACCCGACCAGACCCGTTATAAATTGATATAGACGCCCGACCTGCAACTGAAGGAAAATGAGACACATTAGATGGAATGCCGGGGAATAACACTACCTGGTGTTTGGCATGGTGCTTTAGATTGCTGTGCAAAAAAAGTGGACTGTGGACTGTTTTAGTTGACTCCTCGGTTTTGAAGTCTCGCTCGCCGTCGCAAAACCCGCGACCGACCCGCGCTGTTCACCCGCACCCGCACCCGTGTCTGACACATTATTTTTCACCCGTTTCATCCAAATTGTGCGGGTCACGCAGGACTCTGGCCGAGATAACTCCCACTACGAGTCTTTACTTGTTGTGGAAGTACCAGAGACGTCAGAGAACCCAACGCAGTCATTAATTCATAATATCATCTGAAGGCGCACACAGCTTTTGGCTGTGATATTACAATTATATTATATTTTATAGATACTTATATATTATATATTATTATATTATTTAGATACAGAGCTCCGGGAGACAAACGGCAAGAAACACCTTCTCCTCCTGCATTCACTCTGGACTACAGGGAGTGAACGCTGATTGGCTGTCATGTTAGGTCCCTCAGGGAGTTGAACGCTGATTGGCATTGTGGGAGTTGTCGTCTTTAATCCATAAGCACTGAAAAGTCACTGTCTGCCTTTTCTCGGTCAAGAAGGCACCAAATTAGAAATTTATTTTACTATTTGACTAAATATATGACCCACTTTCAATACAGATTCATGTCTTCACCGGTGAAATTCTCCTTTAATTAGAAACCGTGTTTCTAACATAGCCTAGGCTATGTAGCCACATGTTGTTGTTGGCCGCTAGCTTTAGAATGAATTGTGTTCCAAGTCATGCTGTTTAGTCATAGAAATTACTTTCATGAAGAATATTTTGGAATACGTTTGACAATGTTCCTTGGAACCAATGTTTTCTTTCCAGTGGGACAATTCCCTATTGTGGCCTAATTGGCAGTAGGCTATTTCATGGCCTACATCTGGTTTAGCAACATCCCGTGCTACTAATATTGACAAGTAGGTTAATTAGCCTGTGTTGCTAATGCTACTGATAAGGTGAGCTGTGTTTTAGGCAATGCTTTATGCTTTATTAAACTACTGGTATATAACGGTAGACTGCTTTATCTGTGTTGTTGCTGAATTGCATTGAGGTGCAAAAAAGGTCTCCA
>NW_028180423.1:0-11721 GCF_964030765.1 Micromesistius poutassou | reverse complement strand
CCCCCCACGTCCCCCGACCCCCCCACCCCCCCAAAACACACACACACCAGCAGAGAGCTGGGGCTCCTGGGGGCCCTCGGCCCTGTGACAGACAGACCGGAGGGGGGGGAGGGAGAGAGAGAGAGAGAGAGAGAGAGAGAGAGAGAGAGAGAGAGAGAGAGAGAGAGAGGGTTTACTTTGGAGAGAGGGTTTACTTTGGTCTGAATCAGGGCAGCCTGCTGTCCGTCAGTCAGCTGCCCAGACCCCGGCCCCCCTGGGTGAGGAGCTGAGGTCTGGGACAACACCTCTCCCCTCTGGGAGGGGAGTCGGGGGCCTGGGGGGGAGACAGGGTCCTGAGGGGGGAGACGGTCTGGGGGGGGTCTGGGTCATTCGTTATCCAGTTTGATAGTCTGCTACTGATATGTTTAGTTCAACTACAGATGGATAGTTAGTGAGCTTGTGTGTATATTACGTGAGTTAGTTTGGTTTATTTAGCTAGTGGCATTGTTTTATATAGTGATGCTTGTATAGCTTTATAGTTAGCTTTTTGTCGTTAAAGAGTGAGGCGGAGGGCCATGTCTTAATCATTTAACCCGACTCATCACTTGAACATACGACACAGAGCCTCAATATGACTTCATGACGGAACAGACGTCACCTCAAACATAACCTCAACTGGTTTTCACAGCGGTCTGTATGTTACCTGAATCATCTGTCCTGGACTCACATTGAGGGCGTTTAGCAGACGCTTTCATCCAAAGCGACTTACAATAAGTCGGTACAGTAAGGATGTTCATAGAACGAGTGCCAAGCACTAACAATCACTAGGTTAACCCATTCCCCGTACACGACAAAGATAGCTAGGATAAGACGCTACACGATGCTAAGTATTATTTTTAAGTGCAAGGACGTACAACACACAATAAGTGTGTAAGACGGGTGTGGGGGGGTGTGGGGGTAAGGGGGGAGTCTATGCAAACTGGATGAAAGCATTATGAGCAGGCGTTAGTCATTAGTGAGTTGGCCATTGATTGACTTCCTGAGTAGCCAGGAAGTGGATGATTGGTTTTTCAGGATCAACAGAGAGACAATAGCACACTGTATTGATTACCACGGGAAATAGATAATCAAATGTGATCAGTCAGAGTAATCTGTTATTCTGAGCACACAGTAGCTCCTAATCCCTCCCTCTAACACTAGCGGGGGGGGGGGGGGGTATTCATCTTCAAACACACACCTTGTTATGTGACCTGGAAGCCCCTCTGTGATTGGTCAATGCCATTGAGGTCCAAGTTGTGAAGATATTTGCTTATTATTCTAAACTGGTTCAAAGGTTCTGCTATCTCTGGCTCCTGCACACACACACACACACACACACACACACACACACATTCCCAGCGCTATCCTAACTTCCTCCTCTCTTTGTATTGTGCCAATCATCCAGGATGACCTTTGACCCTGTGTGTGTATGTGTGTGTCGAGCGGAGGGGCAGTGATTGATGAGTGCCACTGGGATGCTGAGCACACACACACGCACGCACGCACGCACGCACACACACACACACACACACACACACACACACACACACACACTACAGATCTAAACTCGCACAAATCTATTTCCCGTTCTACCCCATTTGCTCTCTCCACCTCTTTCACCTCTCTCTAGTTCTCACACGCACACGCACACACACACACACACACACACACACACACACACACACACACACACGTGTCCCGGCGGCCATCTTGTAATGTCGTAGCAGAGATGACCGTCGATGGAGTCCCTTGGAAGCAGACGCCAGCTTGAAGTCTTCTCTAGAAGGCCTCAGCATTGAAATCAAGACAGACCCAGCGGGGGACATTACTAGCAGACGGCCCCTGGGCAGGGGCCCTCACAACCTACCGGGCCCCTGTCACACCTGGGGGGGGGGGGGGGGGGGGGGGGGTAGAGTGAGAGGAACCACTGTCCTCTGCGTGGGCATTGACTCTTTTTGGTCAATCTAAAATGGCCGCCAAAGAGCTCCTATTTTTTATCAGGGTGGGCCGTTGTGTAACGTGGACCTGTGGAGCCTGCTGGGGCTGTAGCTCTGACTGAGAGCCACCCACATGGAGGTGACCTGAGATCAGTGTATTCCTGCTCTGTCTGGTCTGTAGCTGTGATGGACAGCCACGCAGACCTGACCTGATATCAGTGTGTTCTCTCTCTCTCTCTGGGCTGTAGCTGTTTTGAGCAGCTATGCACATTAAGCTGACCTGAGATCAGTGCGTTCCTGCTCTATCTGGGCTGTAGCTGTGTTGAGGAGGTATGCGGACCTGACCTGAGATCAGTGTGTTCCCGCTCTGTCTGGGCTGCGTGCTACACTACTCAGTACGTGGTCCAGGCCACGGTCGCCGTGGAGATAATTGCAGGCAGCTTTTGTCTTTGACGAACTCAATGGTCCTTTTCCCTCGGTCCAATCAGAGGTCTGGCCAAGAAACATGGCTTCTATCTTCTCAGTGTACCAACACTTCCTCCAACTCACGCCAATTACACTCTGCACGACCGACTGCGCCCCAATAGCAGCTCACCAAGTGACCCCACACTCTCTCCATCTCTATCCCTCTCTCTATCGCTCCTATCTCTCCGTTCTATCTCGCTCTACCTCCCTCTCATGCTGTTTTCTCTCCATCCTTCTCTCCATCCTTCTCTCTATCGCTTTATTATTTTCCCCTTTCCCTTTAGTCCGAGCTCTGAGCATAATCATAAACGATGAAAGACAGACAGACAGACAGACAGACATACACAGACAGACAGACAGATCCATAGAAAGATGGACAGACAGACAGATCCATAGATAGATAGAAAGATGGACGGACAGACAGACAGACAGACAGACATGAAGCTGAATAGATCCGTAGCCCGATTGTCTCTTGGATCAGACGTGTGTTCAGACACAACGTCTGAGCGGCTAGCCTCCAGCCCCACCACATCTGACAGTGTTTAGCGAGCTAGCCGGGGCTACGCTAATTGTAATCACCGTCTAATTCCGCCAGACGCTAATTAGCCGGTCTCTCTGTAAACACTCCAGCATGCTAAGGTATGCTAGCCGTGCTATCGGTGGGAATCAGGTGCTTTCTCCTGCGTTGGCTGCTCCGCCTTCAGAGTGACAGGCCATCAGTTACACCAGGGCACGGTTAAGTAGTCCGGAAGGTAATCTTCCAGGGCGGAGCGTCGACAGAGCTCCAGGAGAGCAGGAACCGGCTGTTGTGTATGCAGCGGACAGTCACCAGTATGCATTGTTCTTCCCATGACTTAGGGGGCGCCCTACGGCTCCTGTTAGGTGTAACTCGTAACATTGTTCTGGTGCTAGTGAATCAGTAAATCAGTCAGGACCGCAGAGTCGCTCACCAGCTTCCCGCAAAAGACTCAAGACTCACTTGTCCAGAGCTCACCTGGACTCTGCATAGCCTCCGCCCTTATGAATGGGTGAATGTGAGGCAGTATTGTAAAGCGCTCCGAGTGGCCACTGGTTAGGAAAGCGCTGTAGACATGCAGTCCATTCACCATTGCTGGTTTCATTCTCTGTCTCTGTCTCAGTCATTCCTTGTCTTTGTCGTCTGGGTATCAAAGTGGAGGTACCCTCTATCTGACCTCTTCCTCTAGTGGAGGTAGCTGACGGAGGCTGACAGAGGCTAGCAGAGGGCCCTTGTGTCTCTGTGCCGGGGTGAGCGTGTGTCTGTGTGTGCTGCTGATGTGGGCATGAGGGGAAGTGTCTTAAAGGATTAGCTTTGGCTCTGACTACAAGGCAGCACCGCCTGCATGCCTGATGCTAGGCTGCTGTCTGTGTTATCTTTAGCCGCACGATATCACGCCGCCCCCTCCCCTCGGAGATAGCTCCTCTGTTAGCCGCCACTCTGCTGCCCTCTCTCCTCCGAGCTAGCTCCTCTGTTAGCCGCCACTCTGCTGCCCTCTCTCCTCCGAGCTAGCTCCTCTGTTAGCCGCCACTCTGCTACCCTCTCTCCTCCGAGCTAGCTCCTCTGTTAGCCGCCACTCTGCTACCCTCCTCCGAGCTAGCGCCTCTGTTAGCCGCCACACTGCTGCCCTCAGAGCTAGCTCCTCTGTTAGCCACCACTGTCTGAAAGCTCCAGTGTGATGTAGAACTAGCAGCATGTGTTGGTGAAAGTTATGATGTAATATAAGGATATTCTTACGCCGGTGTTATGGTGTTTCAATATTGTGTGTGTATGTGCTTCAAGGTGTGTGTTAAAGTGTGCGTGTGTGTGTGTGTGTCTTTCTGTATAGCAGTGTGTGCATGCTTGTGGGTGGGTGTGCGTGTGCATGTTTCTATATTCATGTTAGTGTGAGTGTGCGTGTGTACGTGCATGTGTGTTTCAGAATTTATGTGTGTATGTTTCTGCATTTATGTTAGTGTGTGTGTTTCTGTAATTGTGTGTGTGTGTGTGTGTGTGTGTGTGTGTAGCCCCCCAGGATAGTATCACTTGAGGGGCTGTATCAGGGTCAGGTTGCACGCGTTCATCTCTGAATACCTCAGCCCCCCCCCACCTCAGGACATTAGAGGGAGGCTTAAGAAGCAGAACCGCACAGGAAACCACAGCACTGGTCGGGGAGGACTGGTACACACTGGATCTACTGGGGCCGCTGGTTCTACTGGGACATTTCTCTCTCTCTCTCTCTCTCTCTCAATGAATGATCTATTTACATATTCCACTTCTCTGGCAGCCATTAAGAGAGAGGTGGAGGCAGGGAGGAGAGAGGGAGAGGGAAGGGGGTGAGGAGAGATGTGGCAGGAGGTGTGTGTGTAGAGAGAGAGGAGAGAGAGAGAGAGGGAGAGAGACGGAGAGAGGAGGAGGAAATGGGATCTCTTTGTATGTCACCTGGCAGAGTTCTGCTGCGTGTGTCGACTCGTCCTCCGCGCTCCGGGAGACCACCGTGGAATGCTCTCAGGAAGTCTCTTTTCCCCTTAGAAGAGCTACCCCTTAACCACCCCTTGCCTTTAACACCTCACATACGTCTAACTACCTCCCCCCCCTCCCTTAACCAGCCCTTCAATACCTCTACCCATTAAACCCCCCCCTAGCCCCCATTAACCAGCGCTTAAACACTGCCTTTAGCCTGCCCCCTACCCTAAACCAGCCCTTAAACACTCCTACCCCTTTAACACACCCCTACCCCACCTTAACCAGCCCTTAAACACCCCAACCCCTTTAACACTCTCCAGCCTCCTCTTAACCAGCCCTTAAACACCCCTACCTCTTAAACACTCCTAGGCAGCTCCTTAACCCTCCCCCTAACTGGACGCACCTGACCAACGTCGCCACCGGCCTCCATGCATGGCTGGTTTGAATGTGTCTCAAACCAGTCTCCCGTTTCCTCACTGCCTTGGGTAGTGGTCTGTAGCTCCTCTCCTCCTGTCTGTGGTCCAGCCTGTCTGTGGTCCAGCCTGTCTGTCCCCCTGGGTTCTGGTTTCCCATTGTAGCGGCGCTGGAATCCACCCTGCGGCCCTGCGAGGAATCCCCATTGGCCGGCCCAGCGAGGCAGCCCATTGGCTGTCGCGGTGCGGCTGGCGTTTCCATCGCGAGATGCACATGTATATATAAACATGGATCTGACCCCCACCTTCACCCTGGGGTGAGACAGGTGCTGTTGGTTAACAGGAAATTCTCTCTCACTCTCTCTCTCTCTCTCTCTCTCTCTCTCTCTCTCTCTCTCTCTCTCTCTCTCTGTCTGTGCATCGGGAGTTTGAGCACCACCTCAGTGCTGCTTCTTAATCATTTTAGCCGTTTATTCTTGTCCACCTCGCACGTGGCGATAAAGTTGTGTTTGAAGACTGCCCCGTCATGGCAGCTGTTTGTCATTGCCCTGCTGGCCCCCAGCCAGACACTTTAAGTGATTATTTGCATTTCTGCACAAACCTCTCTGGCGGCGGATGTATTTATCCGGAGCTGACAAACTCTGAGAGCCCCGGGCCTCTGTGGCTCAGGGCGATCTCCCACAAGGCTTTGGGTGGAAGTCAGGAGGAAGTTTCTCGGCTATTGCAGATAAATCCTTAGATAGCTATACACCAGTCCTTCAAGTCATTTACTGCATATAAATATATAGAAATGTATATTATGTAGCTATAGTGCTTCTGTAAAGATATACAGAAGAGGCGTCTTGCGATGTAGACATGATTCTGTGTAACTATAACTTGCGTATGTCTGGAGGACATACCTCTTACTCACTTAATGTACGTTGTACGTCCTGGCACTTAAAAACAGTACTTAGCGTCATGTAGTATCTTATCCTAGCTATCTCTATTGTATACGGGAAATGGGTTAACCTAGTGATTGTGAGAGCTTGTCACTTGGTTTGTCGGATCGTCTGGAGCAGTCAGGGTGAGGCGTCTCGCTCAGGGACACCTCGACACTCAGCTAAGGAGGAGCCGGGGATCGAACCAGCAACCTTCCGATTACCAGCCAACCCGCTCTACCTCCTTAGCCGCATGCCGCCCCTAAACACAGCGGGGCCCGAGCCGGGGCCCGGAGAGGCCCTCCACAGCCTCCGCCCCGGCCCTTGATTACGGTGTTGGGTTTCTCACAAGACAAACAACGGCGCCTGAATGCGGCGCGTCCGATTGGTCGAGCCCAGGACCAGAGGGGAAGCGGGGGGAGGCTGTCAGCGGGCGGAAGCCACTAATTAAAAGCTGCATGCTCGGCAGATTGCATCGATTTGACTTTCTCAGGAGAAGCTGGCGTGTGTGTTCGGTGTTGGCCAGCGCACATTCCAGCGGAGCCAGCGTGTGTGTTTGGAGAGGCCGGCTGCACGACACACACGTCCCTCTCTTGTCCCTCTCTCGTCCCTCTCTCGTCCCTTTCTCGTCTCTCACTCGTCCCTCTCTCGTCCCTCTCTCGTCCCTCTCTCTTCTCTCACTTGTCCCTCTCTCTGATCTCTCTCGTCCCTCTCGTCCCTCTCTCTGCTCTCGCGGGTCCCTCTCTCGTCCATCTCTCATCCCTCTTTCGTCCCTCTCTCGTCCCTCTCTCTGCTCTTGCTCGTCCCTCTCTCGTCCCTCTTTCCTCCCTCTCTGCTCTCTCTCGTCCCTCTCTCGTCCCTCTCTCGCCCCTCTCTCTGCTCTCTCTCGTCCCTCTCTCGTCCCTCTCTCGCCCCTCTCTCTGCTCTCTCTCGTCCCTCTCTTTGCTCCCTCTCGCCCCTCTCTCGCCCCTCTCTCTGCTCTCTCTCGTCCCTCTCTCGCCCCTCTCTCACCCCTCTCTCTGCTCTCGCTTGTGGCTCTCTGTGACAGTTGGGAAATGGTGGAATACAGGAACTGATTTCTGTGTTGCATTTCTGTGTGTGTGGGGGGGCTTTTGCGTTGGTGGTTGCATACATTTGAGTCTGAATCTGTGTATCTGTGTATGTGTGTGTGTGTGTGTGTGTGTCCGTATGCATTTGTGTGTGTGTGTGTCTGCGTGTGTGTGTGTGTGTATCTGTATGTGTGTGTGTGTCTGCGTGCGTGTGTGTATCTGTATGTGTGTGTGTGTGTGTGTGTCTGGGTGCGTGTGTGTATCTGTATGTGTGTGCGTGTGTTTGTGTGTGTGTTGTGCAGAGGGTCCTGTTTGTCTAACCGTTCATCAGATCAGGTTGTGTCTCCACCGTGGGGGAGTGTGGAGCTTCCTGCTGTGTCTCCCCTGTGGGGGAGTGTTGTCTCCCCCACGGGGGGTGTGCGGTGTGGAGCGCTGCCAGGCTGCAGGGAGGATGTGTTCTCCAGCAGCGCTTTGTGGTTAACCCGCCCGCTGGCTCGGAGCGGGACGCAGGAGCACCTGAGGAGCAGAATCCGCTCTGCAGCCCACAGGACCGGGGGTCTCTCTCGCTCTCTCCTTCTCTCTCTCTTTCTGTCCCTCTCTGTGTCTCTCCCTCTCCCTCTATCCGTCTCTCTCTCTCTCTCGCTCTCTCTCTGTTTCTCTATCCTCTGTCTCTGTCTGTCTGTCTCTGTCTGTGTGTGTCTCTCTCTCTCTCTCTCTCTCTCTCTCTCTCTCTCTCTCTCTCTCTCTCTCTCTCTCTCTCTCTCTCTCTCTCTCTCTCTCTCTCTCTCTCTGCCTGGATCTTATACATCCTAGACCTCTACTTGGTTGGATATTAGAGTAGTAGAGTATTAGCCTCTAGCCTGGGCTCCTTCCATGCTGCCTCCTAGCCTTTCTGCCTCCTAGCCTGGGCCTGGTTTATGCTCGGTAGCGTCAGTACTCTCCGGACCCCCTGACCCTCGGTCCACATGGTGTGTGGAGGCTCCAGCCTCAACACAGTTCTCTGTTTTTCAAAGAGCAGAGTTGGCAAACACACACACAGGAACACACACAGGAACACACACACAGAACCACAATCAGATGTGCGCTCGCAGTGAGAGAGAGACACACACACACACACACACACACACACACACACACACACACACAGCTCCTCACTTTTCCATCTGTCTAAGCTCGGCTACCAGATGTCTCCGAAGTGTGTCTTCCTTCCCACCTATGCCCCCCCCCTCCCCCTCTCTGATGGAGAGAAGAGGGGGAAGGAGGAGAGGAAAGGACTTGGACCTTGTCGCTTCCCCTCTCCTCCTCCTAATGTCTTCTGCAGGCCGTCCGTCCCGTCTCGCGGTCTGACTCGCCTTTCTTCCT
Organism: Micromesistius poutassou; assembly: GCF_964030765.1. NCBI lineage: Eukaryota > Metazoa > Chordata > Actinopteri > Gadiformes > Gadidae > Micromesistius > Micromesistius poutassou. Next base: position 3,099 of record NW_028180423.1, on the reverse strand, counting down.
GTGCCCTACACCTTGGACTTCTGGAAATGTACAAAACAGGATAGCGCAGCGAAACCCATTCATCAAGAGCCCTCTTCCCCCCTGGCCCCCCCCTCCTCCCTCTCCGTGTCAGAGCAGCCGTCTTAATTTGTGAGCATCCTGTGACAGAGACGAGGCTGCCCAGAGTTTCCCCCTCCGCTCGGAGCCTCGACGCGGGCCTTTGTCCGCGGCCCCTGATGGATGGGGGGCTTCCCCTGCCAAGGCCCGGCCTCCGCTTTACGGCCCGTCTCCTACGCTGTGAGCGCTGCTGTCACGGCTCGCCTCAGGCTCCCCCCTGGAACCAAGCAGAGGAACCCAACAGGGAGCTCTCTGCAGGAGCAGCAAGCAGAGGAAACCAATCAGGAGGCTCTCTCTGGGACCCGGAGCAGAAAGCAGAGTAACCAACCAAACAAACCAATCAGGAGGCTCTCTCCAGGATCAAAAAGCAGAGGAACCGACCAATCAGGAGGTAGAAAGCAGAGGAACCCACTAATCAGGAAGCGGAGGAACCAACCAATCAGGAAGCTCTCTGGAGGAGCAGAAAGCAGAGGAACCAACCAATCAGGAAGCAGTGGAACCAACCAATCAGGAAGCTTTCTGGAGGAACAGAAAGCAGAGGAACCAACCAATCAGGAAGCAGTGGAACCAACCAATCAGGAAGCTCTCTGGAGGAGCAGAAAGCAGAGGAGCTAACCAATCAGGAGGCTCCCTGGAGGAGCAGAAAGCCGGCTTTGTGTGTCTGCAGCAGCTGCTGAAGGACCAACTGTTGGCCGCGGGCGAGGATGTGCGCTGCATGTTGATCCAGGCGGCCCCGCCGGTCAGGGGCCCGCTCCTCAGAGCCGCTCTGTTTGCCTCCCTCTACACGTCCCTCAGAGAGCGGCCAGCTCTGGCAGGTTACAGGCTCGGGGCCGGGCCCAGGGGCCAGGCTCGGGGCCCGGCCTCTCCTGGGAGACCAGAGACCTCCCTTCTCCACAACCTCCACCATGAAGCCGGAGGAACCACCAGCCTCCGCAGAAGACCCAAGACTCACTTGTTCAGGGTTTATCTGGACTCTGCATAGCCTCCCCCTTTACCCCCACCCCCACACCCCTCTTACACACTTATTGTATGTTGTACGTCCTTGCACTTAAAAATAATAGTTAGCATTGTGTAGCATCTTATCCTAGCTATCTTTGTCGTGTACGGGGAACGGGTTAACCTAGTGATTGTTAGTGCTTGGCACTTGGTTCTATGAACATCCTTACTGTACCGACAGCGATATATTGTTGTTTCTCTTTCTTCTGACAAATATACTTATTATATGTCTCTTTGGGTCACAGCATCTGCCCTGGATGTCAATGTAAGGGGAGACTGGGATACAGATATCACTGGAACGTTCCTCTGAACTCCTCCATGAAGCGGACCGGCAGACCACAGGGAGCAGGACGTCTCACGGCTCCTTTGTCAGTTATTAGTCGTCTCGGGTTACGTTTCGTTCGAGACCTGACTATTTTAACGTTTGTTTTCTGTAGTTCCTTTTCGTTGTGAGTTCTGGTGCTGGCAAACCAACGACACGCGTGCACACACGGACGTCTCAACATGTGGAGGAGGTGGATCTGTCCATGTCCTTCAGCGCTCTCTCCCCATTGGCCAGAGAACACACCTGTCATTACTTCAGAGAGAGAGAGAGAGAGAGAGAGAGAGAGAGAGAGAGAGAGAGAGAGAGCACACACACACGCACAGGTCATATGTGGGAGAGAGAGAGAGAGAGAGAGAGAGAGAGCCCGCAAACTCGCCCGCCCGCTAATTTTAGATGGACTTGATTGAGCCCTAAAGGCCGAGGGGGCTGGAGCCCACATCCGCTGCTAAGCCAGGATGCTAATTCTAACCATAACACGGCTAACATGTGTTCTGGTGCGGGCCGGCTGATTGGAGGCCTCCTGCTCCCTCGGTCGCTGCACAGGGCCGTCTTTCTTGTGGGCTGTTCTGTGGGCTTGGCCGCCGTGTGTATATTTATAGAGGCTGGCTGGTGGCACATGTACCTCGGACTCAATGTTCTCTGCTGGATGTGGGGGCGGCCATTTTGCCCGGGCACTTGCAGAGGGGGGTGGGGGGGTGGGGGATAGTAGGCTGGGGGAGGGAGGGGGGGGAGAGTAGGGCGGAGGAGGGAGGGGGGGGAGTAGGGCGGGGGAGGGAGGGAGGGTTGCATTAACCAGTGGTTGGATTGTTTACAGGTTAATACAATATTCATTATAATGCTGTGTGGTCGCGATGCCGTTAAGATGAAGGGATGAAGAGATAGATGATGGATGATATGTGAATGGACGGATGATCAATAGTTAGAAGGATAGATTGTTACCTTGATGGACGGAGGGATGGATAAATAGATTAAAAGACTTAAGACTCACTTGTTCAGAGTTCATCTAGACGTAGCCTCCCCCCCACCCCCCACACCCCTCTTACACACTTATTGTATGTTGTACATCCTTGCACTCATATAGTACGTAGCATTGTGTAGCATCTTATCCTAGTTATCTTTGTCATGTACGGGGAACGGGTTAACCTAGTGATTGTTAGTGCTTGGCACTTGGTTCTATGAACATCCTTACTGTACCGACAGAGATATATTGTTGTTTCTCTTTCTTCTGATAAATGTTCTTATTGTAAGTCACTTTGGATAAAAGCGTCTGCTAAACGCCCTAAATGTAAATGGGAGAGGGAGGGAGGAGGAGGGAGGGGGGCTGCGTGGGAACCAGCAGTCCAGCGGCGTCATGGTGCATGTTGTGTGAGTCTCAGAGGAGTGGCGGCCCTCACAGATAGGAAACGGGTTATTTAATGACACTCAAACATCCGGCGGCTTTTCCTGCTCGGTCTGATCACACAAAGCTCCTCTGAGCGGCGTCCAGACGGGCTGCAGCTCGAAGCTGGTCCTGGTTCTGGTTCTGGTTCTGTCTCTGGTTCTGGCTCTGGCTCTGGTTCTGGTTCTGGTTCTGGTTCTGGTCCTGGTTCTGGTTCTGGTTCTGGTTCTGGCTCTGGCTCTGGTTCTGGTTCTGGTCCTGGTTCTGGTTCTGGTCCTGGTTCTGGTTCTGGTTCTGGTTCTGG
>NW_028180424.1:10000-14996 GCF_964030765.1 Micromesistius poutassou | reverse complement strand
CCCCTTCAAACAATAAGACCAGAGCAGAAAGGAGTAACAGCATCTGTCCTCACAATCTGAGTCTGCTAATACAATTTTGATGACATTTGAACAGACATTTTGTGTAACAAACAACAACGTTGCTTCGCTAGGCCGGCTGTAGTTGTGCTCAGCGATGCTCTTGGTGCTGACGCGGGGGAGCGGAGCGCTTCCCAGCTTGCGGTGTCATGCCATTTCGTAAGGGTGAATCCACAAGAGTGGTTGCATTTATGAGTTTCTTTCATAAAAGCTTCACTCTGTGTGTAGATGAACAGCGTGGATATTCACAGTTTACACACACGCACACAGACACACACACGCGCACACACACACACACACACACACACACACACACACACACACACACACACACACACACACACACACACACACACACACTCCCCAACCTGCCTTTAATGAACTAGAAAAGGCCAGGGAGGCGTGAAAGGTTCAATTCACACTGACACTTCGCCTCACCATTAACAGCACAAATCTGAAGAAAAAGACGATAAAGACAGGAGTGCCGGGGTGTTTCAGCTCCAGAGAGGAGAGGTGAGAACACAGGACCACCAGTATAATCTGTGCATTGGAAGTGTTATCTCTGTGGAATGGATACACCTGCCTCTAACTCATGCATGAATTATGTGTTTATACCTGAATGGGGGGGCACATGTAGCCTACATGAATGAATCAATTTCCTATATGACTTAACCTAGCAGCTTGAAAGTGGTTTACAGCTCATGTTTGACGTTATTCAGACGTCGTATCGACACTATTCTATAAAGTAGAGCCACTTGTGCAGTGAATTAATTGGTAGGTCGTCTTCAACCTGAGTGGACGTCCCAGTCCACGGTCCCTCAAGGTTGGTTGATATCACCAAGCTGGCGACAAACATCTGCGCTTATCTCTAACCGCTCAGGGAGAGGGAGGAAGATGCTTATACAGCATTCTACCGCAGAGATAGAGAGGGAGAGAGGGTGAGAGGGAGAGGAAGAGAGCGAGAGAGTGAGGAAGAGAGCGAGAGAGTGAGTGAGAGAGAGAGGAAGAGAGAGAGAGGTAAGATAGCGCAACAGAGCACCTTACAGAGATAACATTTTAGTTAATGTGAGAGAGAGAGAGAGAGAGAGAGAGAGAGAGAGAGAGATGTAAGATAGCGCAACAGAGCACCTTACAGAGATAACGTTTTAGTTAAGAAGTTTTGTCTCTAAGGAACATACCCAAAGTGGATGAATGGCAGAACAACTCTGGCAAGTGAAAAAACGTCGAGTCTGCTTTCACACCAACTCGTTCAGGATTAATTGAACATCCTTGTGGTTTTCCACAGAAATCTCTCCTTTTGTCCCTATTACATTCACTTGGGCCCAATAGATAGGCTAGTCTTAATAAATTAGATCGTTTGTTTAAGATGTGAAGGACGCAGTATTGTTATCGTCTCCTAGTTTAAATGTGCGAAGAAACGTTAACAAGCTGAGAGTTGAAGTTTTTTTTTTCTTATGGAAGGCATATGACAGATGTGTTAAACGCACCTTACCAGTGAGTGGATCCACTCGTAAATCACAATGCGGGTAGTTCGGGTAAAGTGTTCCTCCAATGCAAAGTTTGGCCAAACAACTTCCACCTGGGGGGTGAAGTTCAGAACAGAAGTGCAACATTAACATGCAGGAGGCCGACGCACAGACAGACAGACATGCCCCCCGCCGCGCGTCACTGTGCTCACTGACATGAGGACGCGCCTCTTCTCTGGAAACCATCCGATAGCAAACAGGTTAGAAAGAGAAAAACATGCGCAAGGCTGCCGGTACTTTGAAGACTGTGTGTGCGTGTGTGCGTCCGTGCGTGTGTGCGTGCGTGTGTGTGCCTATGCGCGTGTGTAAGTGCTTATGTGCGTGCCCCAAAAAGCAAAAACAAAGAGAGACGAGTACGAGGCTAATTTCCATTTCTGAAATCATACACTGCGTTGGCTATTTATTTAGAAAAAAATCCGCGATGTGGAATCATCGAGAACAGCAACAAATCGCATTTGTTATAGGGGAAGATCATTGCTCATTCAAGCACGTAATTGCCCTTTTCGAATTTATAGAGAACGAATCTGGTGGCTGGCAATTCGCTTTCTCATTTATCTGTGCAAACACTGCCCCGCACTCGACTGCAGACTGGCTGCGAAGAAATAGATTAGCCTGGCGCCGTTGTTACATGATTGTTTACTGTATTGAGAACACACAACCACCTCCTTATTGGAGACACACAACCACCTCCTTATAGGAGACACACAACCACCTCCTTATAGGAGACACACAACCACCTCCGTATTGGAGAGGAGACACACAGCAACACACGGGGGCATGTCAATCTGTGAGACACTGCTGCACTGAGTGGTGATTTTATGATCGAGATGTATTATCATCTCAAAGCCTGACATCTGACATTGTGTTGTATTTGAAAGGCTAAAAAAAAAAGCAATTCATTGAAGGTCGTTATTCTTAATTGGTTTGCTGTAAGCGCACGTCCCTGTATAGCCTATGTGTTAGGGTCGCACGGAATCACCCGCGGTCTGTGTCGCTGAGTGAAGTCCGCCTGCAATCACTCATCGTTGTGGCGCCATCGCATTTCATTTATTTTCATAGTCGCACTGGCGTGAGGCTCGTCCCTGAACCCTGACATCGCCTCCATTCAGCGACACGTCGCCGCGGCGTGCGGAGCTCTCCGGCTCCGTCACTCATTACGGAGCCATTGAGTCGCCGTGATGTGCGATCTTGACCTTTCGCTTTTCTGAACAACTTCAGAGTTGTCGCAGAGGACTGGAATGTGAAGACTACTAATGGCATGAATCCACATATTGGCCCCAAAGACAATGCAGGCATAGAAATTGTATCCGTGCTTTGAATATAAAACGTTAACTAATTTAGATTTAGATGATTTCCACCACATCAACACGACAGGGGGGCGATGATGTCATCTCCTAAGACGAGATGTGATAATGAAGTCGGTCAGTGTATTAATGCAGGTCGGCAGGATAAAGACGAGTCAGTTTCTGGTGTGGTATTACAATGCCCCCTAGTGACATCTCACGCTACATGTCAACGCAACGACGGCTGAATTCAGACGCCGCAACATGTGAGGGAAACGATAGATGGTTTAAAAAAAAGACGCCCCGTGCGTAGTTCTGCATTATAAAACGGGTGGCTTAAATCAAGCGATCTGATTGGTTCCCAACTGTTGTATATGACGCCCGTTCAGTTTACGGAGTTCAGTATCACTCCGCGCCTAACTTGAACTGTTGTTTATTTATATATAAAAGCAATAGCATAGTTCACTGAAGCCTAAAAATATGTTGATTGCTGGAGAGGGTTGGAAATGTTGTAAAGCAATAGGCACACGGTGAGTGAACTCGATAGTAGGCTAAATTGCCGGCGAACCAAGCTACCATCTCTAGCCTAGCCTTCTCTCTGAAGGACGCTACAGTTTGTTGCATAGCAACCGCCGTTCACTTTGCAGGCAGCCAGGAGGGACTACTTTTTTGTATTCATTAAAAAAATGCTTTTCCGACTTTCTCGCTTTTTCAAAATTGAGGGTGTCTATGACTTTCATTTATTTTAGCCATACTTACGTAACCGTTTTATAAAAGCAATAGATCACTTCAGTCAGTGAAATGTCACTTCAGTCACTTCAGTCAGTGAAAACCACAGCCTGTCCTGATCTATTGTGTTTAGTGAGGTTCAACTGCATGTGGAAACAGTTGCACGTGTGGTGGATCATTTAAATGATAAGCCTACAGCATGGTCTGCCAGTCAGACAGCATGTTTAAAACATGCTGTAAATGTAGGCCTGGCTATGCTTTTATATACAGGCCTACATAGTATACCACATCTCATTATGTTCCGCTAGTTGTATGGCTATAATCGTGGTACCACTTCCTCGTGAACTGACCACTAGATGGTACTTCGGAGCCGTTGTGCGCTGCAGAATCACAAACTGCGAGTGTGTTCCACCCAAATAGCAACATGTAACTAAATAAATCATGAGCATGGATTTCACCCAGACATGTTGGCTGCAAGCGGAAGGGTCCTCTCCCAGACTCTTATGCCGGATGTTATCCATCTGCAGTTCCTGGACCGAGGGCACCCTATGACATGCAACATGTTGATGGCTGAAATGGGTTATTCAGTGTTTAGATAAAGACCACTAATTAAATGAAGGACGTCCCGCACATCACAACGCAGACACACGCGCGTGCGCATGCCTGCACGCACGCGTACACAATCCCGCACATACACACACACACACACACACACACATGCAACCACACAGACCCCACGTACACACACAAACACACATACACATACACACTTTACTTTCAAAGTGTTTCAGCTCTCACTCTCTCTCTCTCTCTTTCTTCCTCTCACACACGCACACACTCTCACACACACACTCACAGTCACACACTCACAGGGGTAAGCTCCTCTGTCTATCTCAGCCAATTTTTAAATTGTCACTTTGTTTCCGTCAGCAGATCCGTCTCTGCTCTTAAACGTGTCATGGTGTCGCTCAACAGAGAAACTGAAATGTGTTTGTTCCAAATGAAACACCGGCAGATGTTCGCTGCTCTCCTCTATCCTCTGTGAGTCGCCGCCTTCAGAAACCGACGTACAGCTAAGCTAAATAAATGTGAACAGCAATACGGTTAACTTCAATGCCTGGGGAGACAACAGTCAGAAACCATTGAAAACAGAAGCACTGTTTAAACTGTGTCATGACATGGCACGAGACAGGCACGAGATATACTGATTGTTCTCTGAGGACAGGAAAGGTATTCACACAAGATCCTCTTCACCTAGCGGCCGTGTGGGTTCGGTTGGGATGTGAAACAACCCCCTAGAAGCTTTCGAAACCATGACAACAACGTTCTGCATTCCATCTCACCGCCCGGGTCGAATTTAGAATCGACGGTGGACGTTGTCATGGTTTCCCCAAAGATTCT
>NW_028180424.1:0-5000 GCF_964030765.1 Micromesistius poutassou | reverse complement strand
ACCTCCTCATCCCAGTCCTAACTACACCAGCACCTCCTCATCCCAGTCCTAACTACACCAGCACCTCCTCATCCCAGTCCTAACTACACCAGCACCTCCTCATCCCAGTCCTAACTACACCAGCGGTCTCAGAGAGAAGAGACGCAGTTCACTTGGCGCATCACACAGAGCAATTTTTTTGTTGTCGTTGTCAATTTGGGAAAAAAAAACGATAAGAGGGTTGCCGATCAATGGGTTGTCACGGGGATGACGTCTCCTGGCTAATTGCAGTTCAGCTCTAGAGATTTTGTTTTAGTTTTTTGCACCGCTGCAGAACGGCCACGTACATCACCCGCACTGAGCCGGTGACTCCGGTATGTCAAGTGGAATAGATCACGGCCTCATTGACGGAGAGGGCTGCCATCCTCAGAGAGCCTCTATTGAAAATCCATAGCATTGTGTGCACCGTGACCCTTAACACCAACCTAAACCAAGCCATGGATTCTCCCGTCTCAACTGAGCTAGCACAGACACACACACACACAGTGTGTGTTCATGGGCAGAGGCTTTTTTTTTCCTGGAGAAACATGACAGACCTCATATTGAGTGGCATTTCCATTTGTTTGTTTCATTATACCGCTCGGTAAACTTAGGTTCAGGCCACTAAATGTTCTCAAAATGAAGCACACACACACGGGGCTGCGTGGGGCCGGGCTTCCTGGAGATTGAGGTAAACATTTCATTCATGGAGGAGTGATAAGGGCCAAGGTGCCACTCATTAGTTTTGTCAACTTTGGTCAAGTTAGCACGTCCGTACTGTTTGTTGGAGCACAAACATTGTTGGACACTCTTCTGAAGGGCTGTCGGAGCGCTAGGCACTTCCTCGGATGACTTTCTGAGATTGGGTTGGGCATATCTTAATTTCGTGATTAACTGTCGTCTATTTTCCTTCTCTCTTTCGTACTATCCCTTTAGCTTTCATTAGAACTGCTCGATATCATTAAATCTGTAGTGTGTGCTGCAGACATTTGTAAACACCTTTTTTAATTACCTGGAGTTACCTCAATCCCGTGTAATTTCGGCTGACCTTTGGCGTTTAGTGGCTGTTTCGATCGCAGGCAAATATTGCAACTTTTCATGCGGATTTGCACAGCCACACACACACACACACACACACACCCACGGAAACGCCCACACACACACACACACACACACACACTCACGCAAACGCCCACAGACACGCAAACATTCACAGACACGCCACACACACACACACACCCACAGACACAAACACCCACAGACACACTAACACCCACAGAAACGCAAACGCCCACAGACACACAAACATTCACAGACACACCACACCCACACACACACCGAAACGCCCACAGACACGCAAACACCCACAGACACACAAACATTCACAGACACGCCACACACACACACACACACACACACCCATGCAAACGCCCACAGACACACCAACGCCCACGGACACACAAACACCCACAGACACACAAATTCTCTCCCAGTCGATAGCAGGCCAGCGAAGGAAGAGCTAAAATATTTATAGATAGTGCATATTCATCTGAGGGCTTTTGTATCGCTCTCCACAACACTTTTACTCTTTAAATATTTATCCCTGCGTAAATAAATGGAGGTGCCTCCCATGTGGACCACTGGGCTGTCTGCATGAATACAAATGTCGAGACATTACAATGGAGGATAGTACAGCATCCCCGTCTCCAGGGCAACCCCAACGGCCCCTTGGTTTCCTCCGGCCTCCCCCCTGCATTCTGTAATTGGCTCCAGGCTGACACCGTTCTAAGACCTGGCTGCTTACACCGTGTTATGTAGATTAATCGCAATGCAATTCTTTTAGAGGGGGGGGTCCATGCCAACCACAAACACACACACACACACACACTCACACACAGACACACACACACACACACACACTCACACTCAGGCACACACACACACTGTGGGAGGCTCGCGTCCAGTGTTCTGGGGTGTACGATAATCATTGTGTTATCGATGTACAATGAAATGAACATCAATTCCTTATGGTTTCGGGGATCTTTTCAGTGATTATTGGTACGGATCTGATGAACATGCTTGAATTATGTACGACATAGCTAGGACTGAATACTGGCATCGACCAGTCGGTAAGACAATGGTAATGTTTGCATCATGGATGTGATTTTGCCCCGTCAGACCTTGGGAAGAAAGTACAGCGATTAAGTCAGTAAGTTTCCCAGAAAAGTTTGTCACATCTGGTCATTCTACTGAAGAAGGCGAGGCCCTCATAGAGATTTAATTAATATTTTCCAGGTGGTCTCGCTAAAACGATCGCGAAGATGGGCCTCTCTGTCTCACTCATGTCTTAATATAAACACCTCCTCGACTATAAAAAGGAGCCAAGGGCAAACGTAAGTTGTGTAAGGAAAGTGGTTAAGACTAGAGGGATCCTGTCCACAAGATTCCTCATCCCAGTCTAATGAAAGGACGAACGGGCGTGTTTGTTGTGTTGTTGTGTCGCTGTGGCGTCTTTACTCACAGTGCAGACAGACAGGATGACCCCGGGAAACTGAGCACTTGTGAGCCGATATGTGAGTTTTTTATGGGTTGTTAAGCGAGATCCGTTTACCGACGTTCGCCTCCCATTTAACGCTGCCCTCGGAAATTTAATCGGCGTCCTAATCCCTCACATATCCGTTGCATTAATCACAGACGAGACGTTACCCTGGCGAGTCTGTTCAGAGAAAAACGACACTCTGCACTTAGACATTCTAAACAAGCAAGTCAGTCCGCCGGCGATAACTCTCCCCCCTTGTGACTGAAAACGGGGCCGCGTTAGGGGACATTTTGCGTCAGCGATCACTTAATGTTCCCCAGCCCCCCCCCCCCCCCCCCCCCCGCGCGCTGCCGGGGTTTACAGCCGCCCAATGGGCTGGGGTGACGCACTCTTCTGCTCAGATTGACGTGAGGATGTGGGCAGTGATGCCTGCCACCACCTGCCCTGTCGTATCTCTGCTCTCCGCCTGCATCGTGGGCCCCGACAGTGACTCATTCTGAGGCGCGGCGATGGATCGGGTGACAAGGTGTTGGATGAGTTGGGTGACGAGGCTCAAACTGCTTCTTTTTTTTTTTTTTTTTGGTATTTCTGACTGAGCGCCTTAAGGCTGCGATCCCGAGGCTGGGCTAGTGAGGCACGATTTAACGCCTCGGCAATTTGATGGATCAATTCGTGGCACTGCGGTATGGTTTTGTGAGTATATACTTTAAACAAAATGTTTAGCAGGGAATATATGTGTTTTATTGAGGGGAAAAATGTGGAAAGGCAATTCCCTTTTACTATATGGAGACACCCTAGCCCTATTAATCCCAGGTCCCATTAAGCACAAAAAACACAAGCATGAAGCTGGAGTCGTTTTCATGCAAAAGTGCACGAAGACTTAATTTCAGTCTCGGTGGGGGAGGCTGAATATGAACTGCACCATCGGTTTGACGGTTCAGTCCCTGGTACTGGAGGAGGTTTGGATAACACTCTGTTGGCTCGCTACCCAACGGCATCCTCCGCTTCCACGCTCACACAGAGCACGGACATGGACGAACTGTCAAGTACACGCGCTCATGATGATACAGTATTCATTGGGCGTTGTAGAGGTGTGGGGGAGGGCTTCATTCTTCCATGACCCCATATCCCACCGACCGTTGATATAGGTTTACCCGATAGTATATCGCTGCAAATGTTGACAAGCGAAGCACGCAGTAAGATGAACTCAAAGAAAGGTCCGTTAAGGTGCATTTTGGAATAGAGCACATTTTACTAAACTGTTTTCCAACATTTCCCCACCGCGAGAGTAAAAGCTAGTTATTGGTGAGAAAAATATCGGTTAACAAACCATCCCGGTTGTCAAGTTTCACGTGCAGTTGAAATAAATAAAAACTGCGATGGATGGCTCGCTCCTTGTGGTGTGTGATGCTTCCACTTGGAATAAGAGGAGCTAAGTGATGCCGGTGGAGAGATGACCTGAGTTAAGTGTACAGAGAGACTGTACATCAGACCCTTAAACCCTTAAAAGCAGCTACGCTCCTAATTGCAAGGCTCTACTTTGTAGCCAGGCGAATTTGACTCACAGGAGAATTTATTATCTCCAACAGAATCCCTCCCTTCATTAGAGCGCAAACACACTCCCTGGCACACACATACATGCGCACAAATGTACACACACACGTACACGCACACAAACCAAACACACACGCATGCAAAAAACACACACATACACACCAATGTACACACACAAGTACACACACACACAAACCAAACACACACCCATACAAAAAACACTCACATACACACAAATGTACAAACACACGTCATACACACACGCACACAAACCAAACACACACACACACAAAAAACACACATACACAAATGTACACACACATACATGCACAAATATGCAAACATACACACACACACACACACACACAAACCAAACACACACCCATACAAAAAACACTCACATACACACAAATGTACAAACACACGTCATACACACACGCACACAAACCAAACACACACACACGCATACAAAAAACACACATACACACAAATGTACACACATACACGTACACGCACAAATATGCAAACATACACACACACACACACACAAACCAAACACACACCCCATACAAAAAACACTCACATCACATCACACAATGTACAAACACATACACGTACACGCACAAATATGCAAACGTACACACACACACACACACACACAAACCAAACACACACCCATACAAAAAACACCCATACACACAAATGTACAAACACACGTCATACACACAACGCTACACAAACCAAACACACACACACACATACAAAAAACACACATACACACAAATGTACACACACATACACATACACGCACAAATATGCAAACGTACACACACACACACACACACACATACACATACGAAAAACAGTAACACAAATATACACACATACA
>NW_028180425.1:0-7500 GCF_964030765.1 Micromesistius poutassou | reverse complement strand
CATACAATGGAGGCCTTATATGGATGTTTATGCAGCATTTTGAGTGAGCATGAGGCTACACAGAGATCCAATGATGCTGCCAACACTGGCCTGGTACCACCGACTAGTTTGATTAGTTTCCCTGGTCGCCCACGGTACAGCATAACATCTGAGCAAATTTCACACTGTGTATTAATGGGAATGAACTGGAAGAGAATTGCATCCTGCTTTGGAATCAGCCGCCGCACACTCTACAGACACAGGCAATACCTTGGAGTCCAGGCATTACAATACACTGTTTTGACAAACCAAGAGCTTAACCAAATTGTGACTGATATACTGCAGCTCACTCCTAATGCTGGTGAAGCCTATGTAATCGGTAGCCTTAGATCAAGGGGAATACGTATTCAACGCTGGCGTATTAGACAGAGTCTACAAGAGGTAGACCCCATTGGAAGGTCTATTCGACGGAGGCATGCTATCCGCAGACGGATTTATAATGTTCAGACCTCTAATGAGTTGTGGTAAGTTAATTATTTTTCTGTGGATAAATATTTTACGAAGATCATTTGGTGTTAGTTAAATTAACTTGTTAGCAGGTTGGCTTTATCATGAACACTTGTATTGTTATGGACACTTCAATTAACACTTTAAGCCCTAAACTAAACTTTAGACTTTTTCTACTCCTGCATCAAAATATGCCAAAATATGATCTTGACGTCTGAATTTCATCATATAAATATAGGAAACTGCATGGTGTTTAATTTTTTGTTTTGTTTTTTAAATATGATTGAAATGTACAATTCTCACCCCTGCTAATTGATCAATCAAAATTTTTAGGTAACATGAGGTGGCTCCATGGCTGCATAGAATATCCAATAAGGCCATGCCGCCAGTGACCTTTACATATGGTCAATTTAAAATATAGTCCAGAGAGAATCAGTTTATATTATATTTAATTTGGAAAGTCTCTTATTAGGTGCCTATAAGAGACTTTCCTAATTAGGTACCAAGGTGGTAGGATACTTTCAATTTATCAATTTGTTTCTTAAATATAATTTCACTTGTGGCAATTACCAAGCCCATCTACAATCTCTAAAGTTAGCATCCATTCTAGTTTCACTAACGCTATGGATTTTCTTTTACAGGCACTTTGACGGCAACCACAAGCTGGTGCGCTGGAGGATGGTTTTCCACGGTTGTGTGGATGGCTTTAGTCGAGCCATAATTTATCTGAACTGTCTGGACAATAACAGAGCATCAAGTGTCCTTTCTTTGTTTTTGGAGGGTGTGGAGAATTTTGGATTGCCGTCAAGAGTGAGGTGTGATCATGGTATGGAGAATACTATGATTGCTCGTTTTATGCTGGAAAGGAGGGGACTAAATAGAAGAAGTGTAATTGCAGGATTATCTGTCCATAATCAACGCATTGAAAGGCTATGGGCAGAACTCAATAGAGTGGTATCCAGACATTTTATCAGCATTTTCAGTTTTATGGAGTCTGTGGGTATACTTGATTCACTGAACGAACTTAATTTATTCTGTCTCCATTACATCTTTATGCCTAGAATTGAAAGAGCAGCGATAGAGTTTATTAACCAGTGGAACCACCATGGACTCTCTACACAAGGAGGGCAAACTCCACTTCAGCTCTGGCACACAGGCATAATTAACAACATAGGGCTAGGTAACACAGCTGTGGATGCCATTTTTGCCAACAACTTTTATGGTGAAGATGAGGAAGGACCCCTCCCTGAATTGCAAACAAATAACAATGTTGTCATCCCTGATATTAATGTTACTATAAATGAGACAACTGGTCATGCAATTCAACACCATTTTGATCCACTGCAGAATGATGGAAACTATGGTATTGACCTATTTTGCTCCCTTTTACATTTCCTTCAGCAATACCATGCATGATTGTGATTTTACAATTAGAGTTCAGCAGAGTTCAGAGTATAGTGTATAGTATTAGCCTGAGATCTGTGGGGAAAAGCATGGTATTGAACTGACTACCTACTATTGGCTGATTTGGTGCTAGGCATTACCCCCTAATAGTATAATAGATAGTGACTACTGGCAATGAACTGCCAATAGCAGATGGCCAATTCAGTACCCTGCTTTTGACCATTAGATGTGTGGGTTCACAGATTTGGCTGTGGGTTGGGTTTATTCTTTAATAACTCTTGAAAGGCCTCATTGTTACATTGTAAGGCCTAGTTGTTACAATACACCTCAAACGTTTGCATGTTATTTCTATCATTATTTAAATCTTACTTCTATAATCAATCCAAAAGACCTGACGCCAAGCAAAACTGTTTATTGTCACAACAGGACATACTACTGTCATAAAACCAAAAAACAAGCCATGTGGATAAAATGTTACCGCACACAGCTGAAAGTGTTGAGTACTTTTTTTCACTTACTGGGCGACAGCAAATTTTAAACGTGAATGTAGTGCTGACACCCCACCCACAAGATATTCTATATATGGGAATTTTAAAAATTAACAATTCAAAAGAAATTATTTTTGGTTCCTCTTTAACTCAGGCCACAATCAGGCCAATTGCGTAACATTAGGAATAACAAGGGCCCACATGCAGTGGAAGATAGGTGCAAAAAGTAAAAATAAAGTGAGCCACAAAATAAAGTCAGTCTGGCAAAGAGACTTGAGCCCGAAGATTTGAATGTATGTTGTTACTACCAAAGACCATTCAAGTTGACAAACATCACTTTTTACATATCTCAATAAAACCCATTCAACTGGTAAAATTGCAGAGTAAACAACAAATACTGTATAAAACCATTAACTTTCAATGTCATGTCAGCACCAGACTTCAAGCAAAAATGTATATTACCACATCAAACTAAGTTATTTAAGGACTCACATGAACTTAATATGGAACATAACAGTGGGTAAAATTTGTTGAGTCCATCGAGAAATAGCTAAAAAGGGTGCTGACTGTAGAACAACTTAGGCCCTGTGACCACCAGGTAACTCTTATTGTAGCAAATACTTTAAAAAGTAATCACAGAAAGGACAAGTGTAGACAGGGCCCTTTAAGCTCTGCCAAACCCATGTGTGTTGCCTAAGGCAAAGTCCATCTTGTCTTTGAAAACAGTGTACGAGGTGTGCAAAGGTAGGTTGAGGCAGTTGATGCATGTATTAGCAATAGGGAGGCTCGATGTATCCAGATGTCCGTTCTCATGGAGGAAATCGATAGATGGTGTGGGGTTAAAGCCTATGGGAGGGATGGCGGTGGCCCCAGTGGCAAAAGCCAGGATTCCCTGAAGTTTTGCAGGGCCCTCATCTTTGGAAACAGAAATAAATGGTTTAACTGTGTGCTTTCTTTCATTACTGCAATGTACATGAATGGTGTTTCACCACTCTGTAATCACCTAGTCAACCACATTTGCAAATACATGCAATATCCTAAGGACAAAAACAAACTCATGCCAAAACTTCTTTAAATGTATTTATATGTACAAAAAACGTATTTACCCTGTGCATCCTGCAAATAGTCTCTCCAGAAGGGTACCACAACCTCCTCTGCTATTCTCTTGTTGCTTCCTTGAGGCGACAGACGGATGTTGAACAGATCGTCCATTGCTTCAGCAGTGAGTGGGTGTGGCTGATAGCAAAACAGAGGACGGAAGCTTTCTGGATGGTTTTTGATTTTCTCCAAAACTCCTAGGGTTTTAAGTCCTTCTAGAAACCTGTTTTAAAGAAAAACAGGTTAACACTGTTGCCTCAATGCAAGAAGGTCCCGGGTACAAACCCGACTGGGACCTTTCTGTTTGGAGTTTCTCCCAATCTTTAAGTTGTTAGTTGCCCAATACTAATACCATACCCTCTTGCTGTGATGTAATATACAGTTATATTGAGTTATATAGAGTTTATACAGTTAAAACTTCAATGTAACAAAGCCCTATTAATCCCATTAAGATATTAACCAATATTACATTATATCTATCCATCTATCCATCCATCTAGTATGTTGCCATCTAAAACCATCCTTTTTTGTCATGTCTGATGTGGCTTTCATGGGATTTACCAAATTAGTTCAGGAATATTCAGCTATGATAAATGAATACCTTTGAAAGGGGGCCTGAACCCGGTGCACAACCTGAAACATCAGGATGTCATGTACGAGCTGTTCCATGTCGTCAATGGTTTTCAATGGTCTAAGACATCCTGCATTGGCCAAATAATCTTGTAGTGGTAGTGTTGCTCTGACAAGGTCCTCATGAGTGGAACTCTGGGACACCTGAAATGATAAAGTTTGCCATTTAAAAATATGGTTGTTCTATTTCCAAATTGTTCACTAGGTTAGATTGACTTATGACTACGTGCTGGAATTGCAGTTAGTGAACCACTGCTTTTTGCTATGCGATAAAAAAAGAAGCTCAAACTCCACACAACCTACTAGCGAAAATAAGATGCAACGTCTTAGTCTTAATTCCGTTTGAGGTTAAAGCGATGTTGAATTTTGGTAGAACCTTGGGTTGTTGGGTAACCTACTAATAATTTAAATATTTGAAAAGCTGAGATCCAAAGCTGAGTTTTCTAACCTGGTAAAACATTTATAAAGTTTATAAAGTCGCTATTGAGAGATATGGTGTGCTTTTTAGATACCAACTGGATATTAACTGACCACAAGAGCAGCTGAGGAAGATGATCGTCAATATTTAGACTTCAATGTCCGGTACCAATACAACCCAAGGTTCTACCAATGTTCAATATCGCTTTAAGCTAAAAATCTCTATCTGCCTGGTAATATAGGAGGAGTGTTGGTCCTCAGAGTGTTGGTCAACTAAGCAAGTCTGTAAATTGGGGGTTTGTATCCTTGTGAACTCCTTCAGAAGACTGTCAGGAGGGTGAAAACACAACTGGAGTTTTTAATTTGTTATAAACAATTCCTTTGACAACTCCACGGTTTATATCACATCCTAGTTAATGAATGTAAAAGGTAATCTGTTCCAAAACCAGAAGATTTGAGTCTTCCCACTGTTCTTCACCTGCCAGCAAACAATTGTTTACATTTCTTCTGGTGAGAGGCATCTATGCCAATGCTCCATATGATCAGACAGGAGCAGAGCCTTAAGGTTATGAATCACATAACCTTAAGACCACACACGTTAGTTGGTCAACATTCAACATTCAAAAGTATCATTTTGAGTAGAATGATACTAAAGCTAACCTTTTTCACCCACTGATAGATGTCTGTGTCTGCAACGTCCTCCAGCACGGGCTTGGCTGTATGGGGACCACCAACTAAGCAGTCAAATAGTGTAGTAGAAAAGAATGCGGGTGGAGGGCCTCCATGGACAATGCTGACAGCGATTGCCTTCCCGGCCAAGAAGTAGCGGTCATCTCTAAGTGCTGTAAAGGAAATAAATGTATTGGTGAAAAGAAAACAATGAATGTCCTAGCTACAATCAAAACATTTCAAGAAAAGTGCACCCTATGAAAACACCTAGCAACCTATTACACCTAAGAGTAGTAGTACCGTTAGTAGTACCGTTAAATCTTAACAATACCCATCCCTAGATTCCCCCAGGGAATCATTTTCTTTAGAAAGGACAAAAATAGTGTCAAATGAATACTTCCCACTAAGACATGAGAATAATTATTTTCAGGGCACTTTTATGTCTTTTTAATTTACCTGCCATGTCAAGAGCCAAATTTTGACTTTCACCTGACCCCTCGAACATGGGGCTCATCACCAAGGCCTCCATCAGCAGGCGTAGAAATTCCCGCCTTGGCCCACCCAAATCAACTGATTCTTCATTTCGCCCGAGATCATCTGAAAACTTGACATTCATGGTAGCATTGGGGTTGTATGTTGTCCTCTTGAAACCTCTGAAGGCACCATCTAGGACAGCTGAGCGGTTGATGTTGAATTTACAGCGAATGTGTGGTGTGATCTTTTTGGCCAGCTCCAGGAGTATCTCTGTCACAGAGACTTCTTGACACTGAGAAGCTTGGGCCCTGAGAAGAAGACAACAATCATGGTTAAGCATTTAACATCTAGGTCTAGGCCTGTATTCTACTATTGTTTCATTCCAGGCTAGACATTCTCACAGTCGTTATCTGTATACCCTCATGTGAAATTCTACAATTTCATAATTTAAAGTCTATTTTTCGGTTTAAAAATGGACACAATTGACTTATATTCAATTGAACATATGGCATACAACAGGAATGTGTCTCTGATTAGAATATGTGACCGATGATATCCCTAAGTCTTCACTTAAAATTAACTTACTGTTGAGTTTCAATGCTAGCCATAATTGCAAGGTTTAATTCTTCATCATCCGATGATAGGTCAGAGAAATCGGTCATCAATGATAAATATGTTGCATAGTCAGAACTATTGGGTTCATCAGTGCCATATCTGACGGGACAGGTGGAGACTGCAACACTGCTGGATGTCCCACCACCAGTGGTCACATAGTGACTGGTGGCTGGAGCACTACTGGAGGGTGGGAGGGAATTGGTGGCTGCAACATTGCAGGAAGCTGACCCCAAGCCAACAGTGTGGCTGATTGGTGCAGGGTAAACAGATGGTGGGAGGGAATTGGTGGCTGCGACCATGCTAGAGGCTGTCCCACATCTGGATGGTGAGCGGATCCTGGAGTTTGGAGAACTTTTTGAGCATGGGACAGCATCGATGGGTAGGAGGCTGTTTGGAGGTTGGGGGCAGCTGGAGGCCGTGGCATCCACTTCGAAGCAACTGTCTGAGTCATACTGGTCATCTTCTAGATCTTGCATTTTAGGTTGATTAACTTTTGACTTGCCTCTAGTGTTAGGACCCTGGAGTACACTAGAGGTGTCTTCAGTATCATTGTTATAATCCTAAAAGAAAAAGGTTTAGCATTAGAAAAGGCAACATGTCAGACATGTGAATTAGTGATGCAAATTCTAAGCAAATTCCTTAATCGACCGTCAACAATGTTAAGGATCAATTCATCTATATATAAAAAAGCTTATGTAGAAAATACAAAATGTGTGTTTTCCCTCAATGAAAGCTTTGTTTAAACATTTGAGATGTGCTATTTTGACAGCACAACACACATAACTATGATGTATAATAGGTATTTGAATTATAAATTAGATAAAATATTGTATAAAAATATTGTATAAAATTGCTGCTCCCGCTTCACCTGTCTTTATTCCACAAGTGAATCAATGACCTAGCAAAATTCAAAAGATTAACCTTTATAATTCTGTGCAATTTATCTTGGGATGCTGGGATTATTGGAAATATCATTTGCAGATTTGTTAGATTGTAACACAGTGAATTTTGCCAAATAAGACAAGAAGAAGAAAATGATCTTTATCTTTGTTGAACTTCTATATTATTTTATTCAAGTCTATGCATGATGCAAGATTTTTCTTTGTGTTGATATCGCTACTATCCATGGAATCACATAATATTATGGAGCTATGAGAACTGACGAGAGGTCTATTGGTTAACAATTACAAATACCGGCTGCCCTGAAAGATAATGGAGA
>NW_028180426.1:0-5000 GCF_964030765.1 Micromesistius poutassou | reverse complement strand
GGCAACTGGATGGTGTCCAGTCATTCACTGGGGAACTCTCTCTGGCACGCACACACACACGCACGCACACACACACACACTTGTTCATTCATTAAACATATATTAATAAAAACAAAGAATGTTTAGTTATGAGGATTGTTTTCTAGTAACATAATTGCCATGTTTGAGCTGCAGTGGTAAACCGAGGCGTGGTGAATCTATGTATGTGATCCTATGTTAAGTAATCTATTAAACACTTGAGATCGATGGGGAATCATTTACCATGAACATTTAGCACGTCTCCGTTTAGCCCTGCGACGTGTGTGTCAACGCCGGCCGTGAAGGAAATCCAAAAAAATAAAAATAAAATAAACCCGATAACGTCGCTGGGGCCGCTGAGAGAGTGAACTTATGGAGACAGCTCGGCCAGGCGTTTTGACTCCCAGCCCCAGAGGGGGTCAGGGATCAAACCCTAACCCCGTCCACAGTCTAAACCACGTCTGCCCTGTTTCAGCAGGGACGCTTTAACACCCTACACCTGCTCATTAACCACACACACACACACACACACACACACACACACACAGAGTCGCCGTAAAGTCGCTTGGGACAGGAGCGGCTGCATAAACCAAATAGGAGATTAATAATCAATAGCGAGGACGGCCGCTGTGCTATCCCCATCGCGTCTTCGGGGAGGGTCCCGTAACCCGGGGCGCTTGAGAGGGAGCCCGTCTGTTTCCATGGTTTTTTTTCCGTGTGGGAGCGTCGGACAGAGGGGACGGGGAAACCAAAGTCCCCCCCCCACCCCATACTTCATCAGCCCACGTTGTCCTGATCAATACAAAACCCATCACACACTCTTATTGATCAGTGGCGTTGCCATGTCGCCGGCAGCAGAGGGGTGAGGGAGGGGGGGCCGGGGGGGGGGGGGCTGTGGACTCAACAGACTTTTGAATAGGAAGAGGAATTATGAATTAGAAAATCCTCTTTTCATGTCAGGGCGGATCAGAGTCAGCGGGGCAAAACTCTGATCGCCTTAATAAAACGGCCGATGGATTGTCAATTACTTGTTTTTTTCGGATCAATATTAAGGGGATTTAGTCTACTTTCCGCCCGAGCCAGATGTTTCGTTGTTCACATAGAGACATCCAGATGTAATCAATAAGGGAGGTTTGTTTGGGTTTTTTTTCGACGACGGGAGAGAAAGAGTGAGATTCGGCGCACATGTTTAATGTGGGATTAGTGTTTTACGGAAGCAACAAATGGATAGACAACAACAGAAAATTAAATATAATAAATATAAAGAAACACTTATAAATATCAGCATTTTGAAAGCCGTCTCTTTTGAAACGGTTCCACTATTGGTTAGTATCAGCTCTGTTTCAAAGTATGAATTCTGAACTTCTCCCCTTAACTAAATTAATCAAGAAACAAACATTGATCCATCCAAATATTGATTTGGAAAATGAAACACAAAAGGCTTCTCGTCCAACACATCAACAGCCTTGGTGCAGTGGTCTCTGTGTTTCCCTGGCCTCAGCGTGTGACCTGTTTCTCTGTATCTATCTCACACGCCCCTAGTCTCGCTCATATTTAGAGGTATAGGTTAGGTTGTAAATTGTAACCTGTTTCTCAATGCCTGTGTGTACCGTCCTACCTCTCTCTCTCTCCCCGTCCTCTCTCTCTCTGCGTCCCACTCCCTCTCTCTATCTCGCTCTCTATTAAAGGATTTCTCCCTCTCTCTCTATTTCTCTCTCTCTCTCTCTCTCTCTTAAAGCATTTCTATCTCTTAATGCTTTTTTCCTTCCCTTCTCTCCCTACCTCTCTCTCTTTTAAATCATCTTTACCTCTCTCTTGCTCTCTTTTAATGCATCCCTCTCCCTCTCTCCCTCTCTCCCTCCCTCTCTCGGCTCAGGGGAGGGAAACTGGGATTCATGACATTTGACAGGAAATCCATATATGGCACAGTGTGTAATCCCACCGTCCCACTGTAGCGCCGAACCAAAGAACAGTGACCCAATCATCCGGGCCTTAACCTGAACCCTAATAAAACTGCAGCCCGCCTTCATACTTCCCCGGATTGTGTTTGTACGTAATGTAGCGACACCACTGTAAGGGGGTACTGTGTAGAACTGGTTACGCATTCACCTTTTTTAACCAGGCCTTTGTGATTGGTTACACTGGTTTTATCATGGCCTTAATACCAGCGAAGGGGGAACCACGTCTCAACACCGTTCATGTGGACATGAGCTCGGAAATTAGGTTATGAGGTCCAACATGTGATGCAGGGTGAGCATAAGTGAGCGGAACATCTCTGAGAGAGAGAGAGACGGAGAGAGAGATAGAGACAGAGAGCGAGAGAGACAGAGAGAGAGCAAGAGAGAGAGCGAGAGAGGAAGAGAGGGAGAACGAGAGAGATGTGAGTGAGTGCGAGGGAGAGAGAGAGAGAGAGAGAGAGAGAGACTGCGAGTGTGCGAGAGCGAAACCGTGAGAGAGAGAAAGAGAGAGAGAAACCGAGAGAGGGAGACCGAGAGGCCGAGAGACAGAGGAAGAGAGCACTCTCTCTTGAAAAAAAAAACAACATACCAAAAAGCTGAGCCAATCATTACCTGTCAATACATACTAATTAGATTTTTTGTGACGGGCCGTGGGACACAATCCCTCTGTCGCCCGGCGCGTATGTAATTAAAGTCCTGATTCATTAGCAAACAAGCCTTTCATGTCTGAACCCCTGACCCCGCCACTACTGTATCACGGGGGGGGGGGAGTGGGGGGCAATCTGCTGGATTAGACGAGTTAAAAGTCCTCACCGACACCATTGCGGCCGAATCCATATTTGATGCATGGCTCCTCCTGCGGGACCCCGCCCTCCCGTTCACCCCCCGACTACGGCCCCCAAAACCCAACACCACACGCGGACGTCTTTCATTTGCATTTACATTGAGGGCGTTTAGCAGACGCTGTTATCCAACTTACAATAAGTACGTTTGTCAGAAGAAGGAGAAACGACAATATATCGCTGTCGGTACAGTAGGGATGTTCATAGAAACAAGTGCCAAGCACGAAACAACAAAGATAGCGAAGATAAGAAGCTACACAGTACTGAGTACTATTTTTAAGGACGTAAACCATACAATAAGTGCATACTTTAAGTGCCAGGAGGTACAACGTACAATAAGTGCGTAAGAGGGGTGTGTGGGGGTAAGGGGGGAGGCTATCCAGAGTCTAGGTGAACCCTGAATAAGTCTTTCCAAAGAGATCTCAGATCTCAGCTGAATAAACGGGTGGTTTGCCTCACGTTCAACGCTATTTTACAAGATTCCGACGACTAACGATAAACGGTCACCTGTGATTGTTGAATAGCGTCATAGAGGGTGTTATTTAGTATTGCGTGGCTGAAGAAGAATTTAGGACTTTATGGAGAGATTAAAGTCAAATGTTTTAGGTACAAAATCCTAAAATGTCCTGAATAGTGTATCGTGTTTGAAAGCCATTAAGAACTGTTCCCATCAAGCCATTAAGAATTCTGTTACATATAAGGGCATTCATTTCTGATTTTGGAACTGCCTCTCAAACAGTAACCAGAAATATTGATGTATTTGCTTGACCATACAATGCAGTTTGGGTGTTCCCAAACACAGGGTTTAGTACATTGATTCTGTATAAATACTGATACTTATTGATTGCAGGATTTAGGAGGAGTAGGACTTAAGTAGGAAGCTACTTGAGGATTTTGGCAAGCCACATAATTATGACCATTTCAGATTCAATAGATGCATTACATCTTATTGAATGAAGATGTGGGCCTACGACTTTATGTGATTTGTTTTGCATACATCTGAGAGTTGCACAGCCTAACATCATCGTTATATTTATTGATTTGTTTATAATACAGTAGCCAATAATCAAACACTGTATTCATGTGTTTATGTGACTCGAAGCTTGGCACAAAAAACCATTGGATATTTAAAAGGCTTTATTATCATGACTCCTGCACTTGTTTTCCTCATCTACCGGAGCACTGCGGAGCGAGATAATTACTGGAGCCACAGGGTTGCTTTAGTTCACTGCCGCATCTCTCTCTCTCTATCTCTCTCCCTCCCTCCTTCCTTTCTTCCTTCCCTCCCTCCCTCCTGTCCCTCTCTCTCTCTCCCTCTCTCTCCGTCTCTCTCTCCCTCTCTCTCTCTCCCTCTTCTCTCCCTCCCCCTCTCTCCCTCCCTCCCTCCTTAGCACCACCAGAGGATTTGACGGGGGGGGGCCACAAGGGGGCCCCGTTCAGCCCGCCGTCCGTCCGTCCGTGCTGGGTTAATAAATGCCATTAGCCTCCATCTCTGGCCTCTTAATTTCTCATTTAGGCGGCGGCCGGAGGAGACAAAGGGGGCTTAAAGCGTCTCCTGGCAGGGCTTCCTCAGCGAGGAGAGGCTCTGACTGAGCACTCGCTGGCCGGACTCACGCCACGAGGTTTAAAAGGAAGAGTAATAACGACGGATACGGCGCTGCGGACGGACATTTCTATTTATACCCGCTCTTCTCTTTGAGCCGCGATTGAACGCTCCGCGGAGAGCAGGGGATAGATATGATTAGCCCGAGCGTTGGAACGCGCCCGCTGCGGCGGCCCGTGTTTTGTTCCGCTAGAGGAAGTGGTTTGTAGAACGTAGGCCGGTCGTGACGTTTATGTGACGTATGTGTAGGCCGACGTTGTCTTATTGTTAAGAACGTTTTTGTATGTTGTTAAGAAAGTCCATTAAACCACAACAAACCTTAATAGAAGGTTTGGTTCCTGTACGTCAACATTTTGTGTGAAATTATTTTTGAGTGATTAAAAAAATGTACATAATAAAAATATTACATGATAATCAGTAGGCCTTGCTATTATGACTCTCAGAGAACCGCAATCATTTTGAAAAAGATGTCCACTCCTAGATTTCCACTTCTTGAGCAAGAATGATCAAAACGCAATAATTAACAAATAATTGAAAATCATCTTCATGCTTCCATGTCTGAATAGCTAGATACTCGCT
>NW_028180427.1:5000-6929 GCF_964030765.1 Micromesistius poutassou | reverse complement strand
AGAGAGAGAGAGAGAGAGAGAGAGAGAGAGAGAGAGAGAGAGAGAGAGAGAGAGGGAGAGAGAGAGAGGGGGAGAGAGAGAGAGGGGGGGGGGAAGAGGGAGAGAGGGGGAGAGAGGAGCCAGCCACTAGTACTAAGGTTACAGCGAGTACTGCCTTGTCTTGTCCCTGGCTCCTCTATTATGTTTCAGAGAGACAGGGCCGAACGAGAAGCCCTTCAGGACACAAACGCCGGCGCCACGGCAACATCAACCCAGAGCCCCGAATAAACACTGGAAGATTTCCCAATCGTCAGCCATCAAACAAAATAAAACCATAGGTTATGAGTGTACCGCCGACACGCAGCTATTTCGGGAGGCTGGGCTAGCGAATAAAGGTGTTAAATCACTACAGATCCTGTGACACCAGTCTTTCTGGTGTACATTGCTGTTGCGTCACGTGTGTGTCCTCATAAACAAGGAAGGCTTGTATTTCCTGCCGGCCTGGTACGCAACTCTGATGGGGGTACTCTGCTAACTGGATATGATTATAGCCGAAGACAGACGGGAATACGCCTGACATGTGTGAGCGTGCCAGAATGTGTCTGTGTGAGAGTGTGAGTGCTCGATTGTGTGAGAGTGTGATTGTGTGTGTGTGTGTGTGTGTGTGTGTGTGTGTGTGTGAGAGAGTGCCAGACTTGTGAGTTTTTTATGTACGTATGTACAGCATATGTGCGACATTGTGTGCGTCCTTGTGTGTGTTTATATGTGTCCATGCGTGTATATCCGTGTGTGTGTGTGTGTGTCCATGTGTGTGTGTGTGTGTGTGTGTGTGTCATGTGTCATGCATGTGTGATCAGTGTGTGTGTGTGTGTGTGTGTGTGTGTGTGTGTGTGTGTGTGTACAAGCCACATGGGTGGATAGGTGGGTGATCAAGGTTGACTCTGGCTCCAGACCACCCCCCCCCCCCACCCACACACCCACACACCCACACCCACACACCCCAACCCCGCCTTGCCTGCAGAAACGCCTTCACAGAACCACAAACCACCAGCCCCCTGATCCACCCACTCCTCTAACCCAACCATACCCCACCCTCCCTCTCTCTCCCCCTCTCTCTCTCTCTCTCTCTCTCTCTCTCTCTCTCTCTCACCCCTCACTCCTCACTCTTCACTCCTCCAGCCTCCAGCACAGCATCCAAGAAACAAACATCCCGCCCACTGTATCTGTCTGCCAGTGCAGACGTTGTGCAAGAGGCCCGAGGGGAGAACCCCTGTTTACATCCCAACCATAACAGGGGCCCGCTACAAAGACATTGTCTTTGTAGCAAAATCATTTTAGCACATTTTGTCCCCAAAACTTCTTCTCAAAATGTTGGGTTGACTCTCAATAATAAAAACAATTTAGATTCTGAATGATTCTGAAAATGTGCATACATACTGAACAAAATTCCATCCGGAGATTGCTTTTTATATTTGTATATTTCCCGTCTGATCAATCCGAGTACACCCCATCTGATCTTTGTTTCTTGAGTGAAGCAGAATTAAGAGGTATATTTCGTTAGATTAAAAATGGCCAGGTTCCCCACTTGCTCATGGACGCCTACAGTGAGGCTGTGGACATTAGGGAATCAAACCCAGAAGCATTTCTACTCTGAGCTGAACTCCAACCCAGCTACACTAACATACCCTCACCCCCTCCCCCCCCCTCCCATCGACAACAGCACACAGCTCATGAGTTGGACAGTTACCAACCAGGAAGTATAGAGAGAGAGAGAGAGAGAGATTGCTTTTTATATTTGTATATTTCCCGTCTGATCAATCAGAGTACGCCCAATCTGATCTTTGTTTATTGAGTGAAGCAGAATTACGAGGTACATTTCTTTAGATAAAAACAGAGCCGCATCGGTCCTCAACGTGCTGAAGGAGTGAAGGGAAGTGGCTCCACCATGTC
>NW_028180428.1:0-10765 GCF_964030765.1 Micromesistius poutassou | reverse complement strand
TCCACGTATAGGGTGCGCGTGTGTCTCCACGTATAGGGTGCGTGTCCTCCTCTCACCTGGGCGATCTGCAGCATCTCGGGGTTGAGGCGGTTGAGGTGCAGCATGAACTCGGCCAGGCCGATGAGCGCCAGCTGGATGGTGAACATCTTGCGGAAGGTCCAGTAGTCGGTGGCGTTGGGGAAGGTGTGCAGAGCCCACTCCCTCAGCATGCTGCGGGGCACCACGTTGCCCTGCACCTCCTTCAGGATGTCCCGCAGGACCTGGGGAAGGAGGAGGAGGAGGAGGAGGAGGAGGAAGGGTAAGAGGGTGGTCCCTGTGTTGCTCTGACTGCTGGTGCATTGTGTCAACAACACCCGGGTTAGGGGTTTGATGCCCACTGGGGGGGGGGGGGGGGCGGCGTTCTGGGAATGGGTGGGCTCGTCATGGGCCATACGGTGTGTGGACGCTGGAGTATGTGGAAGAGGGCCGCTCGTGGTTCATTTAGTTTGGCTATGCCACTTGCTTTTCTCGACAACACCCATTCCCAGCCAAGCCATTGAGAAAAAATAACAGTAGTAACAGTTTCTCAGTGGTCAGTTGTGTTTTTTTAAGCCATACTTTTGGAAGAAACGGCAAAAAAAAAGTAAAAGACGAAACAAATCTAAAAATACGAATCTAAATCAAATGCGGCAAATCAAGATATCCCAATTTATTTACTTTCCATGACTCAAAACAGAAAATCCCCCAAAAAACGGTACATTTCAAACAAACCCCCCCCCTTTGCACCCAGAGCCGCAGCACACGGACGCCCTCCCCTTGCTACCTGGTGGCTGGCCTGCGTCCCGCGGGCCTGCACCGTGGCCAGGCGGTCGTAGTAGCGCGAGATGGGGTTGTCGTGCTCGATGCCCTTCTTGGCGCAGCGCTGCTTGTAGATCTCCACCAGGGACAGCGAGGACGGGTTGTCCTCCACCAGCCGCATCTGGGGGGACACCGCCACCACCCGGGGCACTGGGGGGGGGGGGGGGGGGGGGAGGGGAGGTGGAGGGGAGGGGAGGGGGCGAGGTGGGAGGGGCGGAGGGAGGAGGAGGGTGTAGTGGAGTGGAGTGATTAGGAAGACGAAGCGTGGAGGGGAAAAGGTGAGGGAGAAAGAGAGAGACACAGACAAAGAGAGAGAGGGAGTGAGACAGACAGACAGAGAGGGAGAGAGAGAAAGACAAAGACAGAGAGAGAGGGAGAGAGAGAGAGACACAGACAGACAGACAGACAGAGAGAGACAGACAGAGGTGAGTGAAGAGAAGGAGGGAGGAGAGCATGGAATAACAAGGGAGGAAAGGAGAGAGGAGAGCAGGAGCGGGGGAAAAGAAGAGGATGGTGGAAAGAGAGGCGCACAACAAGTGAATCAGCGTCATCCAGGAAGGTAAACATCCCGACTCAGGAAAACAACAGTTGAGCTCGTGACCACCGCACCGCCGACCGCAGATCCAAACTCCACAACCAAAATACTCGGGAATTTCCGCAATAATTGCAGCGTGACCACACTTGCTCGCCCCTCTCCCAGCCCCCGCCGCCACCAACAACCCACTGTCCGGGGTGGCAGAGCGCCCAGAACAGTGGGGGCTGGAGAGGGCCAGCTGGGGAGCCTGCTGTGTGGGACAGTGGTGGTGGGGGTGGTGGTGGTGGTGGAGGTGGATGCAGTCTAAACATTGACATAGGCTGGCCCACACGAAAGGTTTACTGAGTTCCTGTCCCCCGGTTTCACCTCAAACCAACCAATCAGCGGGGCGGAGGGACATGGTGAGAAGGACATTGTGCTTGAAAAGGATCTAGAATGTGTTTGTAGTCAGCGTGTGCAAGTGCGTGTTTGACTTTGTTTTGGAGGGGAGGTATTGATTGAGAAAAAGGGACGGTGCATGCTGGGTAAGATTGAGAGGAAGTGTCTCTTTACTTGACAAGACAGGCATGTGCGCACACACACACACACACACACTAAAAGTGCTTTGAATGCTTTGAAAAGCACAGTATAAACGCAATGAAGGGCCCATCATAGAGGAGGAGAGGGTGGTCTTACCGGTGAAGAAGAGGTGTCTCTTGGTGGTCTCCTTCCTCTTCTCCAGGCAGGGGTTGAGCAGGCGGAGGAGCTGCAGCACGCGCTCCTCCCGGCGCGACTCCGTCAGGCAGGCGTCGTTCATCACCAGGTAGGGGTAGATCTTGCCATTGTGGCCGCGGATGTAGAGGCGGCGGGCCGCCGTGTTGTGCTTCTGGACAATCTCCACCCTGGGCATGAACCTGGGGGAGGGGGGGGGGCAGAGAGGAGGAGCATGAGTGGGGGATGAAGGGACAGGGAGAGAGGAGAGGAGGAGAGGAGAGAGGAGGGAGGAGATGAATGCAGAGGAGAGGAGCGTAGTGGGGGATGAAGGAACAGGGAGAAAGGAGAGGAGGGTGGAGAGGGGGGGTGAGGAAAGCAGAGGAGAGGAGAGTGGGGGGGAGAGTAGGGGTGAGGAAAGCAGAGGAGAGGAGAGGGGGGGGGAGAGTAGGGGTGAGGAAAGCAGAGGAGAGGAGAGGGGGGGGAGAGTAGGGGTGAGGAAAGCAGAGGAAAGGAGACGGGGGGAGGAAGTGTGTAAGGGAGAGGAAAGCAGAGGAGAGGAGAGGGGAGGGAGGAGAATATGGGAGAGGAGAGATGAGAGGAGGGAGTACAGTAGAATGAAAGAGCAAAGGCAATGTATTGGAGAGAGAAGAGAGGGGCGGGGGGGGGGGGTCGAGGAGGAGAGACAATGTGGGGAGAAGAAAAGATAGGCGAGAGAAGAGGAGAGAAGAGCAGAGGGGAGGAGAAGGAGAGAAGAGGAGAGCGGAGAGATGAGAAGACAAGAATTGGAAGAGAGAGGGAGAGGGAAGTGTAAATAGAGGAGAGAAAAAATAGACAACAGGAGAAGAAAGGTGGAAAGACAAAAAGAAGAAGAGATGGAAATGAATCGGGCAGGAGAGGAGAGGAGAAGCAAGAGGTGGAGATGAAGAACAAAACAAGGGAAGCGGAGAGGATCAGAGAGGAGCGGAGAGGAAATAGAGATGCAGAACTAATTAAAATGTGTGAAGTGGAAGGCTATAGAGTCATTTTCCATGACATGTATTCGTTTATGTATTCGTTTCTCCAGGGGCATTGGGTTTGTTAAACTCAAAAGCATATACTGAATTAAACATAAACACAACCTAAAACAGGTTCAAGAGAAAGGAAGAGTGCGCGTGGATTTCGGAGGTCCTGTTATTTATGAGCAACCAAACTAGATCTGGCCCTACAGCTGTGCACCAGACACTTAGACCGGGGGGGGGGGGGAGGGAGCTGTTCCGGTGCACGTACGGAACAGGGAAGCTCCAATAAAAACACAAATTAGTAAAGTCTGAGCCACAGCAGAGATCTGACCTTTGGTTGAGACTGCACCGTTGTGTGACCAGTAAAGATGCTCATGATAATATGATGCTAAAATAATAGATCGGAATATGTGTACGCGTGTCTGTGAGTCTGTGTGTGTGTGTCCGCTGTACCTGGCGATCTTGATGTAGTAGTGCGTGGGCTTGGGCATGAGGAACTCCCCGGGGATCTCCACCTCGGCTGTCTGTGCCGAGAAGTTGCTGAGGAAGCGGCACTTCTCCTCGATGAGGAAGAACTTGGGCAGTTGCTTTGTCTTGGCCTCAAGGATCTTGATCCACTTCTTCAGCTTGGAGATCAGGTTGTGCAGCTTCATGGAGCCCGGCACGATGAAGTCAAAGTCTGCGGGCGGAGAGGGTGGAGGAGAGATGGTGGGGATTGAGGGGGAGGTTTAAACGTGTGGGTTGCTAAACACATCGTCATACAATTGCTTAACAATCGTACAAACGTGTACAATTTGGACTCCGACTGTCGAAGTGGTCCTCCACAAAATAGGGGGCGGTGAATCACCAGGAAGTGGTGGTGGCCACCCCCTCATTGTACAAAACAAGGAAATGCGTAAACACGGCGAATCAACAGCACATTAGCAGCACTCGGTTAGCTAGTAAACTAAGTAAGCATGTGTAGCGGTAAATATGCAAGGGATAATGTACACCTTAAAAAACAAATGTGTTCGATACGGTTCAAACTGCGTCCCCCAACGGTCCATTATGCAAAGCAGCGGTCTGCTATACAAAAAGTAATGGCCGGTAGAATGCCGTGATTGACAAATCAGAATCGAGTATTCATAAAAGATATAGTTAGAATAGGATTCTGGGTGCTGGGCCTCATCCCCTCACGGCTGTCGCCTCTTGAGGTAGAAAGTGGTACTACGAGAGAGTACGGGTTAATGCTTGCTGCTAAATTGACTAAATATCTCTGCAACACAATGCATAGACGTCTTTGACATAGCGTCACACTGTAATGTGTTTACCTTCAGTTTCTAATTGTTATTTCTTTTTCACATAATCACACATGTTGCAACTTAAACCTAAGCCCTTCGTGGGGAGGAAAAATAGAGTGCCTAATATTGTGCAGATAACCTGAAAACTTAATGGCCACAGCACTCATTAATAACTACTTTCAAAGAATGATTACACACAAAACAGACTGTAGTGCACACTTTGCTGTATCATTCTATGGTTGGGAAAGACATGAGCCACAAACACGGCAGCTTTATAAAGACTATCGTTCCTGTTTCAACCCACAACTCGCATGGCGCCTAACAGTGTGATGAGCTGCAGCAGTAACACTGGCAACTAAGAGGCACTGAGCACAGTAAAGAAAAGAAGCCCCCAGGACTGTTCTCTCGTAACAACAGGCGCACACACACACACACACACACACACACACACACCGGTGCTTGCTTTATTGCGGCCGTGAAACAGTGGGGAAAAGGGTGGCCATTCAAAGCTTTCAATATTTTCCAGCATGCCCTTTTCACATCTCAGAAAGGGACATAATGCCCCTTTAATCTATAATTAGTTCTCAATTAGTCACCACCTCATGGCCAGGAACGCGAGATGCCCGAAGCTCACAGTTGAAGTCGCCTTTGATACAGTGAAGTTAAGGTTGAGCTTGATTGTCCAATCAACAAGCGTTGATCGTAATATGTTAGCCCTGTGTGTGTGTGTGTGTGTGTGTGTGTGTGTGTGTGTGTGTGTGTGTGTGTGTGTGTGTGTGTGTGTGTGTGTGTGTGTGTGTGTGTGTGTGTGTGTGTGTGTGTGTGTGTGTGTGTGTGTGTGGAGGTGGACAAGAAATACACAGCCACGGCCCGTTCCTTCAGGACATTGGGCCACAGAGCCTGGCTTCAGAATCTCAGCGTGATTATCCCCCTAAATGCTAGAACGCAATAATACTCAGTGTTTAATCAGACACACAGCGGTTTGCTCGTAAAAGGGATTTGGCACCGACTGCCCAGGCTATATTCAGGACAATGAGAGGGCAATATCTTGGGCCATTTTTGCTGCGCTATAATTGAATACTTTTAGGAAATATACAAGGAGGCGGATCTTGACGATGGAGATGGACAGGATAGGGCGACACAAGATCTCAACAATCTTTTTTCTCCTTTTTTCCCCTTCCTTCATCATTCTTCCTTCATTCATTCCTTTATTTCCCTCTCTCCTCCTCCCTCCATTCCTAGCGGTCTCCTCCCCCTCGCCGTGACGGGCCGGGCCAGACAGTACGAGGCCTGTGGTTACTGTGATGGAGTGAGGCTAAGCACCAGGACCATCCTGCTTGACATTTCAGTTATGAGCCATTATGGCTCTGACTGACTGATGCTCGCCGCACCGCAGCTCCCCTTTTAGCACAGGCCCCGGCTGTAAACTCACACACACACACACACACACACACACACACACACACACACACACACACACACACACACAGGAGAACAACAGAGACACACACACACGCACGCACAGAGGCAACATTAAACATGAAAAAAACAACATTAAAAAACATGCATGTCAGAAGTGCACACACACATCAAACCTGCCATTTCCTATAGATCGTCCGTTGCATCCAACCTGCACTCCAAACCAATAAAAAACCTTCCCACTGAGACCTTCATGCACAGCGAGGCAGTGACACAATCAAATCCACTTCCTGCTACACCCAGCGTTGGTTCTCTGCTGCGAGGGAGAGGTGGGTGGAGGACAGCTGGTAAGAGATGGAGTATCCTGCAGCTAGGATAACTAGCCAGGCCGCCTTCTGACCTCAGTGGAGGAAAATAACACGGCACTGTCGACCGGAGACCTCCCGCCTGAGAGGAGTAGGGGAGGGGGGAGAGGGAGGGAGGGAGGGAGAGAGAGGAGTCAGCATACTGCTGCACCGCCATCACTGAACACACACCCTGGAGGAGCCAGCACTGCTGTGTGTGACGACAAGTCAGGCATCGCTTCTGTTTAGGGGCTGTGTGTGAGAGAGGCTAAAAGAGGAGAGGGGACATGTGATCATGACCACACACACACACACACACACACACACACACGCACACACACACGCACGCAGAGCTTTGGATGATGCTCCCCCAAACTCGCACCATTTATAAAATACTACGTTTAAAGCTTGAGTTGGGCTGTTGAAAGGCTGTCAGCTCCTCCAAATAAACCATCTCACCACAAGGGAAACCAAAGCCATTATGCTAAATTATAAGTTGAGCCGAACAATGCAAAGCGTCTCCTTAGCGAAAACAAGTGCGGGAGGGGGGGGGGGGGGGGGGGGGAAACGGGCGGGGGGGCGGGCGGGTGGAACTTCCCATGAGGGGGGAATTAAGGAGCCGGAGAACGTGTGTGTGTGATTGTTTTGTTTCCAGAAGAGGCCCTTTAGAACAAAGGTCTGTGGAGAGCGGACCCACCGCTAACACGGTAACTCATGCAAATGGCGTGCGCCGTAATTGGATTTGAATGCATCCCCGCTGCCAAATGGTATGTGTGCACACATAAACCCATATTTTCCAGCCCACAAACCCTCCGACAGCGACAGCACCCCTGACGCTGGCGGTGGGGGGGGTGGGGGGGGGGGGGGGGGGGGGTGGTAGAGGAGGAAGGGGAGGAGGGGGAGTGGGGGGGAGTGGGGGGAGTGGGGAGGCACTTGGCTGCTCAGCGGTGGAGTGAGACGCTGTTTGTTCCGCTCCGGAGGCACGGCATGGTTCTCTCCCTCCGACGCCCTTGCTCCTCCCCCTCCCCCCCCTAAACCCCGCTGCCATGGGCAAAACCCCAGACGAGGGCCCTCGCGTGGGCCGTGGCTCTTGGCGAGGGCCCTTACAAGACCAAGGTTCGGAGCGAGGGCCCTTGTGAGACCTGGGGCCCTGGCGCGCCCGTGGGTCCTGATGAGGGCCCTTGAGGGGCTGTGGTGTTTGGCGAGGGCCCTTGCGAGACCGCTGTACTTGGCGAGGGCCCTTGCTAGACTGCGCTCCTGGCGAGGGCCCTTGCTAGACCGTGCTCCTGGCGAGGGCCCTTGCGAGACTGTGGGTCCTGGCAAGGGCCCTTGTGAGACCGTGGTCATGGTGAGGGATGCAGGACCCAACATCTGGCTCTCTAGAACTCCACCGTGTGACACAGTCCAGCTACTCTCCCTCTTCTTTCCAAACTCACCAGATGTGCTTTGCCAGTTTGTGATCACATGGTTGCATTGCCTCACGCAACCTTTTCCTAAAACAATGTGAAGAATGTTGGGCAGATAAGCTGGCGTTTTTGTAGCTGCAATCGGTGTTAATCACTTTTTTCGTTGAGTAAATTATACATGAATGAATTTCATCTCCTAAGTCTGCGACTTGGATGCCTCACCGTGGAGCATGAAGCGGACCAACAGGCCGAGCCTTGCGGTGAGCACACAGGTGTTTTCCTCGGATAGCACGTGTATGAAGCACACGGTGTGCTTGCAGTGTCCATTTTACTCTTCTCCAGTTTCACGGCTCTCCTCTCATTGGCCGCTTCCCTTCGCTGACTCAACCTCCTCCCTTCTCTCCTCCAGACGCTTTCAAATCCCCCCCCCCCGCCCAACCCTTAAACTGGCTTTTTCCCAGGGCCAAACACATTAGCACTGCTGGTTAGCAGAGGAGAAAGAGAAGAGAGAGAGAGAGATGGAGCAAGCGAAGGAGAGAACCAGGGAGGGAGAGAAGCAGAAAGAGAACAGAGAGAGAACCAGAGAACCAGACACAGAACCAGAGAACCAGACACAGAACCAGAGAACCGGGGAGAGAACTGGGGAGATAACCGGGGAGAGAACCAGAATGAGAACCTGAGAGAGAACCACAGAGAGAAGTTCTATGGAGGGTGCGATTGCTGACTTTAACGCATACCGATGGGCGGAGAGTTCACCTCTGCTACGCAAATGCCAGGAACTCGAAGGAGCTTTCTCCCTAATTTAATAACCTGTCACACCTATTCAGTGTACAAGTGCGTGGCTCACACTCCAGACAGTTGGAAAATGTGGTATTTTCTCATGCTGCTGATTTAATATACTTGTGGTTTGGAAATGAATTCCGCAGGCCAAAGCCCCGACTGCCCAGCCGCCAAACATCCAAAGTTTGCCCTAGGGCGGAAAACCTTGATGTAAGGCTCTTCAGATTTTACCTGCAGCCCCGGACCAGTCACGTGACACCCCCTTCATCTCTATACCTGAAGCACATGAGTCATACCGACGGCCTTGAACACAGTTTACGTAGAGTTCAGCCAA
Source organism: Micromesistius poutassou (assembly GCF_964030765.1). NCBI lineage: Eukaryota > Metazoa > Chordata > Actinopteri > Gadiformes > Gadidae > Micromesistius > Micromesistius poutassou. The sequence goes on along the minus strand of NW_028180428.1, from coordinate 2,139 downwards.
TGGGATCGCTGCTGACCACAGCTCGGCCTATAGCAGGGCCGCTGAACTGTGTCATTGTGTTAGCCGACGCCAAGTGTAGCGAGCGGGGAGACTAAACACGCTCACATGAGGCAGTGCACAAGCTGTTAATGTTCCAAACCCACCGAGGTGTGTAAACTGTATGCACATGTAGCGAGAGCGAGGAACATACACACATGCGCACACACACACACGCGGCCCCCCCTCCGGACCACTAAATCAAATCATTTGGTTGAGATCCTCGTGTTCTGGTGCACTTGTGTTCCAGATGCAGCACCGCGAGGGCGTGACGTCAAGGCACTAAACGCTAAAACGAACAGCACCTGGGTGTCAACGCACGGGGGAGACCGCAAGGGTGAACAGACCGACGCACATCCACATCCATCCCCTGGTGGAGAGGGGGGCCTATCTGTTTTTCATTCTTCTTAAAAAGAATACGGGACTTGGGACGGGCCTGGACGTTTTTTCTTGTCCGTCAGTTTTCTGACGGATGCTGGGGGTCTCCCCGGGGAGGGCCCGGAGGAGCTGTGATCACGGAGGTGTTGCTGGCTTCTGAGTCACCACAGCTTGACACGCACCTGCCGGCCACATGCTCGGCATATGAACTGGCGCTCCTCCTCCTTCCACGCGTACGAAGAGAGACCGCCGTATGCTCGCCACGCTGTTGCTCTTCAAAAAGATCTCACAGTCACGACACCCAGCTCAGAGGGAAGGGGGGGAAACATCAGATGGCCTGCTGTTAGCAGAACTAAGCGCTCGGGGAGTTGTGGCAGTGTGGCGATGCTCAAGAGGAGAGAGACACTGGGGGGGGCGGGGGGGGGCGCCAGGTGTCTTGAAAGGAGGCAGTGACACAGAGGTTTCAAAGCGGTGTTTGCGTCGTTGGGGGTGGGGTCGGAGCTAGGGGAGGTGGGGGGCGGGAGTAAATGCTAAACCATGCTGATGGCCCAAAATATGCTCCCAGCACCAAGTGTAGCTAAATGTATGTGTTGTAGTCAAGAAATCAAGAAATCACAACAACATCACAACAATACGATTGCGTGAGGGTTTTGAGAACAGCCTGTGTTGCCTGTCACAGCTATGTTGAGAAAATCTTCACATGGAGCGACGGATCAAAACATTAATTAGTATGAAAATGTAACTATGAAGTTACAGAACCGAGATAATGGCACACTTGTTAACGGTATCATTTGTTCAACAAACCAGTCGGGAAACAGAGCAAACCTCGTACTGCTTAAATGGACGGCATCCTATTACGAGGAATTCGCTTCACTCACAACAAGACAACAACGATCCCGGTAGTCCAGGTAGCTCCAATTGAAGGTGGAAACTCAGTGGGATTGAACCAGCAACCCTTCGGCTGAAGGATCACACGCAACGCATCTAGTGAGAAACCAGCCGGCTCTTATAGAGTCAAAAGCAATCGAGAAAGCCAACTGAAAACGTGACAATAAAGCAGCGGAGAGCGACTGACCTGTGGCGAACTGCCCCTTCATCTTCTGGAAGACGGGGTCCTGGGCCGTGGCCTGGGCGCGGCGGGCCAGCGACTCCGAGGCGGCGCTGGAGAACATGGTGGACACGTTGGACACGTTCTCCAGACCCACGCCGAAGGTGCTCACCAGCTTCTTGACAAAGTTGAGCGTGTGCGGCGTGATCTTGGCGTCCGACACGGCGCCGCTCTTCTCGAATGCCACCGAGTAGCACTTGGCCAGGCCCTGCTGCAGCTGCCGGAGCACCTGGGGGGGGGGGGGGGGGGGGGGGGGTGGTGGGGGGGAGAGAGACTGATGTTTAGCCTTTGAATAAACCTTTATTGACGCAATTGGAACCTAGCTTCAACACAGGGGGAAAAAAAACAGCCACGCACATACTTAAGACTCAGACAATGTTTAAGATAAAAATAGATAGGCGAGAGAGACACAGACAGAGACATACACAATGAAGTGCAGGATGATTGAGATTAATAGCTTAATATGACTACTTGATAGGAGCGGTTGTTTGGCAATTGCTATGCTAGTACCACATGTATTTAGTAGTTGAGTAAAGTCTTAAGCACCTAAGCATATTTAGAATGCATAAAAGAACCAGTTGTGTATTCTAAAAGAGTTGATTTAATTACCAAGCCCC
>NW_028180429.1:0-35715 GCF_964030765.1 Micromesistius poutassou | reverse complement strand
CAATCACCACCACCTTCTCCACCCCCCCACTGCATCTCCACCTCCACCACCACCTCCTAACTGGTCAATCACCACCACCACCACCCCCCCTCCAACCACCACCTCCACCACCTCCAACCATCTCCAATCACCAACTCCTCCACCACCCCTTGCATCTCCACCACCACCTCCACCCCCCTCCAACCACCACCACCACCCCCTCCACCACCCCCTGCATCTCCACCACCAACTCCTAACCGGTGACCACCACCACCACCAACTCCACCCTTCCTCCTCCTCCTCCTCCTCCTCCCCGGGCCCATCCCACCAACCCCACCGCCCCTCCCCCCTACCCCCCCCCCCCCCCCCCCCCTGGCTCTGAATCCTCCGCCCCACTAGTCCTGATCCTGGAGCGGGTGGAGATGGAGAACCTGGGCAACAAGACGCTGAAGATCACGGACTTCGGCCTGGCGCGCGAGTGGCACCGCACCACCAAGATGAGCGCGGCGGGCACCTACGCCTGGATGGCGCCCGAGGTCATCCGCTCCTCCACCTTCTCCAAGGGCAGCGACGTCTGGAGGTGGGCTCGGGTGGAGGGGCGCTGGCACACAAAGCAACCACCTCACCCACCAAGACCGCCATATAGTGTTGTTGTTGTTGTTGTTGTTGTGGTAGGGCTGGACTTGGCCCTTAGTTCTCAGCATTGTGTAGCATCTTATCCTAGCGGTCTTTGCTGTATACGGGGAATGGGTCAACCTAACAATAGTTAGTGCTCGGCACTTGGTTCTATGAACATCCTTCCTGTACCGACGGCGATATATTGTTGTTTCTCTTTCTTCTGACAAACGTACTCATTGTAAGTCGCTTTGGATAAAAAGAGTCTGCTAAACGCCCTGAATGTAACCGTAAAGGGGGGGTGAGCGCCGTACTATTGCTCGTTCAAACCAAGAAGTGACCTCAAAGTGTCTGAGGCCGTGCATGAACCACCCCCCCCCCCGCTGGGTTCTGTCTGCGTTTGGCCCCCTGTAGAGCACCGCTGCAGTCTGAGTGAGGCTCGGCGTAAAAGAATATAAAGTACAAACACTCACAGCTCAGCAGAACAGGCCAGAGAGGCACGCTCAGCAGATTTCCGCAAAGCACGAATGTTCTGCTGAAAGTCGGTGTGCAATGTCACACAGAATGACTTCTTCTTCTTGCGATGGAATCAGGGGTGAAACACGCCCGTTGTGCCTTCGGTGTTGATTGGCCGTTTTTACTTTGCTATACCGTTAGATGAAATCTCACTGGGTGTGTGCTGTTCGATTTGATCTGGGGTGGCTGATAGTGATTTATAATATTGGATAGTATAACGTTTTGGTGTTTAGTCACAAATGTACTCGATGGCAGAGCTGTGTTTTGCACACGACTTCAACGTATAATCACACCTCTTCTGAGAATAACGAGATTTGAGTCGAAGCATCTCGACAGATCCAATATAAGACGCCTTGCTTGCTTTACATTGTATTGATCTATTTTTAGGACAAAAAAAAAAGTGTATTGTTTATAGCACCAGAAACTGCTGCTATGAAACACATCCGCAATGGCACAGAAAAACGACATCTCCTAACCCAACCGTACTGTATGCTCTGAGTAGGAATGGTGGGGGGGGGGGGGGGGGGGGGGAGAGAGGGGGGAGGGGGGAGGGAAGGTGGGATAGGGGAGGTGACAGATATAAGTCTTGTTGAGGGAAGACGGTGTCATGGCAACCCTCACACCGTTATGATGCGGTGTGAGGTATCCCTCGCATGGATGGGAATCTCACCGCCTCGTACAACGCAACCGTTTGATTCTCCAGCAGAGCAAGAAGGGACTCAACAGAGTCTTAAAAGGATTTTCCTGGTTGGTCACGGACTAGAGAGTTACCACCTCTGCCATGACGTCTACTGCCTTAGCGCATGGGGCCGCATTAGATTCAGAGTTCAGCGTGGCCCTTCGCTTATTGAGCTTTCGTGAGCTCCAGTATGAAACCAGCATCAGGGCTTTAATGGAGAGGGTGAGGTCTACGTGGACACTTGGATCATCCCTCCAGCGTGTATTTGTGTGTCTGACTGGAGTGCAGATATATTTAACCGTAGCTGGTTGTTATGCTGGTTTGGCCCGGTCGCTGTTTGTTCAGGTGAACTGACCACACTTGAGTTCAGAAGATCTCTCTCTCTCTCTCTCTCGCTGTCTTCTCTCTGTCCTCTCGCTCTGTCTCGTCTGTCTGTCTGTCCTCTCTAGGTCTGTCTGTCCTCTCTCTATCTGTCCGTCCTTTTCTCTGTCTGTCTCTCCTCTCTCCATCTGTCTGTCCTCTGCGGTATTTCCTCATTCAAATCTTTGTGATAACCTTTTCTTATTAAACTTTATTCACTCTACTTTTCTTCCGACGCGCTTTCCGTTGACATTCACAGCTTCACAAATGTATTAACTTTCATAAGTTATTCATAAAACACTGTGTACTTTTGAAACATATTCAGGATAATAGTCACATTTAGTGACATTAGTAACTGCCTGCACCGCTTAACGGGACTGTCTCTCTACCTCTGTTTACCCCGGGTAACGACCTGTAACCCCGGGTAACAGTCTGTCTGTACCTCTGTTAACCCCGGGTAACTGTGTGTAACCCCGGGTAACGGTCTGTCTCTCTGTGTTTTTCCATCAACGGTCTGTAACCCCGGGTACCGCTCTGTCTGTCTGTCTGTCTGTCTGTCCGTCTGTCCGTCCATTGCGTAGTTACGGCGTGTTGCTATGGGAGCTGCTGACGGGCGAGGTCCCCTTCCGGGGCATCGACAGCCTGGCCGTGGCGTACGGCGTGGCCATGAACAAGCTGGCGCTGCCCGTCCCCTCCACCTGCCCCGAGCCCTTCGCCCGCCTCATGGAGGGTAAGGGGGAACACTAGGGGGGGTTGTGGGTAATGGAGTTCTGCGATGTGCTATGGCGTAGCATCTTATCCTAGCTGTCTTTGTTGTGTACGGGGAGTGGGTTCACCTAGCGATTGTTAGTGCTTGGCGCTTGGTTCTATGAACATCCTTACTGTACCCACAGCGACATATATTACTGTTTCTCTTTCTTCTGACGAATGTACTTATTGTAAGTCGCTTTGTATAGAAGCGTCTGATAAAAGCCCTGAATGTAAATGTGAATGTTTAGCCATGTCCACCCTAGTTGTTTTCGTCCCTTTTTTTAATTTTTTTAAACACTTCTTAAACACACGTTTTTCGTTTTCCTCCTTTCCACAGAGTGCTGGAGTGCGGACCCCCACGCCCGGCCCACCTTCTGCTGCATCCTGGACCAGCTCACCGCCATCGAGGAGTCTGGGTTCTTCGAGATGCTGGCGGCCTCCTTCCACTCGCTGCAGGACGACTGGAAGGTGGAGATCCAGGAGATGTTCGACCAGCTGAGGACCAAGGAGAAGGTAGGGACGCGTTGGCGCTGGTCGGTGTGGTGTGGTGCGGTCGCTCCGTTTTAAAGAGGAACCCCGGTGACGCTGTAGAACCCTAAGGAACAGCGCCACCTGTTGGGGGGGAACACAGGTAGTGCGCTTTCTGTTTGGTGTCCAGTGGTTTCACCACCACCTCCCGACTGGTCGACCGCCGACTTCCTCTACCACCCCCCTCCGTCGTCGCCACCACCACCTCCGTCGCCACCCCCTGCCTTCCGACTACCACCTCCAACCACCACCACCACCACCTCCTCCGCCACCCCCTGCATCTCCACCACCACCTCCCAACCGGTCGACCCCCACCACCAAATCCACCCCCCCCCTCCGTCACCAAACCACCACACCTCCACCCCCCCCCCCCTCATTCTCCGCCTGAGCTATTCCATAGGTGGTGCAGTCTGGTGTAGAATGGTGTATGTGCAGCAGGTTACAATGAGTAATGAAGAGTTTTTGGTTTAAACATGAAGATTGGAATTTGACACTCAAGCTAGTATTCCTATAGTTGATTTTGTACACATTTCACATGAGTGATTGGGATTTGATTGTGTCCTTTGATTGCTCCCGGCCTCAGTTGTAAGTCACTTAGTTGGTATAAAAGCCTCTGCCTCTGCTTAAGGACAGAATGTAAATGTGCACGTGCGCTACGCTACGCTAACAACCCCGGGCATCCGTTCCTTTGTTCCTCCCCGGGTGCCCTGAGACTCATGGATTATCTCTTCAATCTGTCCTTTTTTAATCGCGCTTTTAATTATTCTCCTGTGTCGGTTTAAGTACGGACTTGCCACCGCCGTGACAATGCAGCTGTAAACCGAGGGAATCAATTAGGATGGTTGTGTGTGTTGTGTGATCTGAAAGGGAGAGCATCCAGGCAGCACAATGCCGCTCGGAGGGCCTGTCTGTTTATTACCGTATCCAACGCTGGGCAGAGGCGGAGCGACCTGTCATCTCACACCACCAGATACTGATAGTGGGACGCGTGTTTTTTGTGTCGCTAACGCTGTCGTACACCCCGTGTAGATGTTGTTTTTAGTCGTTGAGCAGATGTTTTTGTATCATGAACAGCTTCAATGTTTCACTAATGCCATTATGTGCTGTACTATGTTGCTAATGCTAACTCTAACGCTAACATATGCTAAGGTGAAATGAAAAACAGGGTAGTGCCTTTTGTAGTTTGGCGGTCCATACATGCACCCTACGTGCGCCCTCCTTGTTCCTAATGATAGCTAATGCCATCATACCTCTTCTTGCTACTACTATCATATCCCGCTACCGTGTCCTTTTTATGCAAAGGCTAATGCCAACATACACCTCTATCTATCCATGTCCTCGTGGGCTAATGCTATGCTACACCCCTACCATGACCCTCTTTGTTGATGCTAACCCTACATCCCTTTCCTTGTGCGGATTTGCTAATGCTAACACACACCCTTGTCTTGTACCGATCCGCTAATGCTAAAGCTAATGCTAACATACACCCTCGTCTTGTACCGATCCGCTAATGCTAAAGCTAAAGCTAATGCTAACATACCCCCTCGTCTTGTACCGATCCGCTAATGCTAAAGCTAAAGCTAATGCTAACACACACCCTTGTCTTGTACCGATCCGCTAATGCTAAAGCTAATGCTAACATACACCCTCGTCTTGTACCGATCCGCTAATGCTAAAGCTAAAGCTAATGCTAACATACCCCCTCGTCTTGTACCGATCCGCTAATGCTAAAGCCAATGCTAATGCTAACATACACCCTCGTCTTGTACCTATCCGCTAATGCTAAAGCTAATGCTAATGCTAACATACACCCTCGTCTTGTACCGATCCGCTAATGCTAAAGCTAATGCTAATGCTAACACACACCCTCGTCTTGTACCGATCCGCTAACCCGACTCAGCTAATGCTAATGCTAAAGCTAATGCTACCACTCCTCCTCCTCCCCCCCCCCCCCTCCCTCCCTCCCCCCCCCCCTACCTCCCTCCCTCTCCTCCCTCCCCCAGGAGCTGCGGTCGTGGGAGGAGGAGCTGAGCCGCGCGGCGCTGCAGCAGAAGTGCCAGGAGGAGGAGCTGCGGAGGCGCGAGCAGGAGCTGGCCGAGCGCGAGATCCACATCCTGGAGCGGGAGCTGAACATCATCATCCACCAGCTGTACCAGGAGAAGCCGCGCGTGGAGAGCCGCCAGGGCAAGTTCCGCCGCAGCCGCCTCAAGCTCAAGGACGGCAACCGCATCAGCCTCCCCTCAGGTACCCCCTCACCTCCACCCACCCCCTCGCCGACCATCCCCCCCCCACCCCCTGCCGACCCTCCACCCCCACCCCGGTGCCGTGCCGTGCCGGGTCAGGGTGTGCTGTGTGTCCAGACGTTTTGGTTTACTCCCATGCTCTCCATAGCCTCCCCCCTCACCCCTCACCCCCCCCCCTTACCCACCCACGCTCACCTCTTATAAACGTACTGTATGTTCGTGTACGTCCGGGCTTTTGTACCCCTTTTCCACCGACGGTACCCAGCTCAACTCGCCTCGACTACTCTGTACTTTTTTTGGTCTCACCTCTCCGTCTTCTGAGAGGTTCTGAGAGAAGCTGATCTGATACTTTTGTGTGACGTGAACATGCTGCCTGGCTGGCAACACTGATTGGCCAGAGAGTGACGCCCACGGGACGAATAATGTGACGAGCGCGACGTCCGAGCCTGACACCAGACACCCGGCGTCTTTAGATACTAGCATCGGCGTTCGGTCAACAGTAGCGATTGATTATTGAACACGGCAGGATCAGCGCGCAAGAACACCGGCAGTGGACCGTGACAGAGGTGGAGACGCTCCTGTGCATAACCCTGCTGGTTTATGCGTCACGTGGTGCTACGACGACCCCGCCCATGTTGAAGAGGTACTTTATTCTAGATGGAAACACGACGTGCCTGGAACCAAACCAGGTCGTGCCACGCCGAGTCGTGGCGAGTCCAGCTGGTACTGTCGGTGGAAAAGGGGCGTTAATGTACGCACTACTCATTCTATGTTGTACGCCCTGGCACTTAATGTACTGTAGCAGGCCCGTGGGTGTGGGGTTTCCACGCCACCAAGTCAAGGAGAAAGAACCAACACACACACACACAGGCACAGCAGTATAATGTTCAGTGGTTTTTATGCCACAGTACACACTTAGTGTATGTTGTACGTCCTGGCACTTTGTGTCCTGCCTGATCGTACTTAATGCTGCTTTTTCAACCCTTCAGTCCCTAATGGCCGCTGTCTGTCTGTCTGTCTGTCTGTCTGTCTGTCTGTCTGTCTGTCTGTCTGTCTGCCTGTCTGTCTGTCTGTCTGTCTGTCGGTGTCCGTCCCGCCCCCAGACTTCCAGCATAAGATCACGGTGCAGGCGTCTCCGTGCCACGACCGGCGCCGCAGCGTCCTGGGCAGCGGGTCCAGCCCGCCCAGCAGCCCTCCGCTCCTGACCCGCCTTCGCGCCATTCAGCGTAAGCCCCGCCCACTTCCCCGCTCGACCAACGCCCTCGCTCGCTTCGATCGGATGTCGGGTCAAATGTTTTAAGCCCAATTACACCGAAACAGCCGCCCCTGATTATTGTCTATATACAACCCCCACACCGACCGGCAGTGGCTAGGCCGCCCCGCGACCTTTAACGCCACTGTCCTATTGCCCAGCGTCGCCGGGCAAGTTTGCATGCCTGGGTCTTCCTGGTGACGCTGCAGCGTGAAGCTTCCTATTGGTGCTAGGGGCGGCACTTGAACATGGTTACATCGTAGAAGGCCTCACAGGTAGTAGTGAGTGAATGAATTAGACACAGGCACAATTTCCAATGCTACCATATTCTAGGTCCTTATAGTAAGGCAAAGGCATCAAATGAAATCAATTCGGATCATTTCAAGTCTTTCTGGTTGTCTGTTACAGCAGACCATTGGTACATTTTGGTGATCGTATCAATGTCCCCTTCAGAAAAATAGTCTTATCCCATAGAGGTCTGCGCCAGTGAGGTTGTTATTAACCAAACCATTGAACAGAGAGGAATGTGTATTGATCCAGAGAATGGGACACAGAGGACTTGTGAGCCTCCTAACGATGTAATCAATCACATTCACGGTCGGAGCAGTATGCTCTGTGACCGTGAGATTGTGAAATAAGACGGCAATAGAGAGATATCTATTTCTGTTTTACGTTTGCGTTAAAGCACTTGAATCAACGGAAGGAGAGATATGTGTTGAAGTGGTGGAGTAGTGAATGCAGTGTGGCCTCCCCAGTGTTAAAACGACTGAATTAAAGTACTACCACCATCACACTCCCACACAACTATACATTCACTCAATGAGTTTATAGTTTAGTTTAAATGGGATGGAATGAGTTTTGTCTTTTGGTTGGGAAAACCTCCACTGATTCAGTTCAATGTGGCTCAAACAACGTTCATCAGAGCAAACAATCTGATAATGTCAATGTTATTCACAGCAAACGATTTTTTAACGTTAACAATATTCTTAGCAAAACAATGTTATAATGCTGACAATGTTGTTATGTTAGCGATGTTATTCCTAGCAAACAATGTGTTAATGTTAACAACGTTATTGATAGCAAACAATCTTTCAATGTTAGCGTTATTCATCGCAAACAACGTTTTAATGTTAACGTCATTCATCGCAAACAATGTTTTAATTTGAACAACTTTATTCATAGCAAACAAATGTTCATAATGTTAACAATGTTATTCATAGCAAACAATGTTATAACGTTAACAATGCTGCTCTCAGCCAACAGTGTGATTCTGGTTAGCTTGACCTCACTGAATAACGGATGTTTCCTGGGTGGTGGTGGTTGTCGGGGTGTTTCTGGAGACAGTCACCCCGGGGGAGGGCTGCGTGGCCTGGGGACGCGGCTCGGCCTTCACGCTGGAGGAAGAGGAGGGAGAGAGGAAGAGCTCCCGGACCAAGGGCCGGACCCGAGGCTCAGGACCGTACCGGGAACACAGTGCTGACGCCAGGTGAGACTTACCTGGGCCCAGGCACGGGTGATGGAGAAGGGTGTTAGGGGTTAGGGTTCAGGGTAAGGTGTTAGGGTTCAGGGTTAGGGTTCAGGGTACGGGGTTAGGGGTTAGGGGTTAGGGTTCAGAGTTTGGGGTTAGGGTTCAGAGTTTGGGGTTAGGGTTCAGAGTTTGGGGTTAGGTGTTAAGGGTAAGGGTTCAGAGTTTGGGGTTAGGGTCCAGAGTTTGGGGTTAGGTGTTAAGGGTAAGGGTAAGGGTTCAGAGTTTGGGGTTAGGTGTTAGGGGTTAGGGTTCAGGGTACGGTGTTAGGGTTCAGAGTTTGCGGTTAGGGTTCAGAGTTTGGGTTTAGGCGTTAGGGGTTAGGCGTTAGGGTTAGTGTTGGGGTCAATTCGTTCCATTATGATCATCAGGGTTTGTTGATGATTTTGGGATAGTGTTGATTTGAGGTGTGTGGCTAAATTAGCCTCATGCAGCTACTTTTAGAGTCCTCTAGATTCAGCTAACAGCTAACTTGTTGTTCTTCTGCTGTCCCCCAGCGTGCGGCCGGCCCACGAGGGCAGCAGGCAGCGGTCCTGCAGCGCCCCCAACCTGCGGAGGTCCCCCCGACACAGCCCCGCTGTCCCCGGGGTCCCCAGCCTGGTGGAGCTGGGTGAGGAGCACACACACACACACACACACACACACACAGGCATACGCACACACAGACACACACACGCACGCACACACACACACACACACGCACGCACGCACGCACGCACGCACGCACACACACACAGGCATACGCACAGACAGACAGACAGACAGACAGAGACACACACACACACACACACACACACGCATACGCACAGGCACGCACGCACGCACACACACACACACACACACACACACACACAGGCATACGCACACACACACACACACACACACACGCATACACACACACACTCACGCACGCACGCACGCACACTGACACACACAGGTAAACTGTGGACATTAAGAATCAAACCCAGAACCTCTGAGCTGGGCATCTGTCCTCCACTGTTTCAAACGTTACAGATCATCAGTTAACGGGCGTGTTTCTCATGTTATGTAATAATATAATATAATATAACAATCTTCTTCATCCAGAGAACGAAGACTGCTGCTTCAGCAGCGAGCCCAGCCAGTCCCCGGGGCCGTCCCGGGAGCCCTCCCCGGGCCAGTCCTACCTCTGCCTCCCCTTCCAGGGCCACGGCGCCGAGGGGGACGCGGGGGGGCCCCGGGACGGCGGCCCCGGGGCCCCGGCGCCGCTCACGGAGACCACCCCCGTGAAGAGGAGCCCCGGGCGGGGCCGGCGGCCGGAGCTGGTCCTGCTGGGCTGCGGGGCCCTGCTGGCCGCCGTGGGCCTGGGCTTCAACCTGCTGTCCCTGGCCCCGCCCGAGGAGACGGCCAAGCCCGCCCGCTGGGACGGCTTCTTCCACCGGGCCGGGGGCCACCGGCAGAGCTCCAGCCGACGGGAGAGCCCCCTGAAGACCCCCACGCCGGCGGTGGTGAGTGGAGGGGGTCTGTGGTCGTCCCCCATCAGGGGGGGGGTGTGGGTTTAGCATCGTAGCGGTGGTAGTGGGGACACTAACAACACCAGGGATCACGTGACATTCATCGTTAGATGCATGTTTTGTATACATTACATGTATATAAAACGTAAAAATGAACAGACAACTGGAAGACATCCTCATTTATGGATCATCATGGAGGTTCTAGTGCCTCTTCTGGACCTGTTGGTTCTACTGTCTGTTGGTTCTAGGGTCTGTTGGTTCTAGTGTCTGTTGGTTCTAGTGTCCCTTGGTTCTAGTGTCAGTTGGTTCTACTGTCTGTTGGTTCTACTGTCTGTTGGTTCTAGGGTCTGTTGGTTCTAGTGTCTGTTGGTTCTAGGGTCTGTTGGTCTAGTGTCTGTTGTTTCTAGTGTCAGTTGGTTCTAGTGTCTGTTGATTCTAGTGTCTGTTGGTTCTAGTGTCAGTTGGTTCTAGTGTCCATTGGTTCTAGTGTCCGTTGGTTCTAGTGTCTGTTGGTTCTAGTGTCCGTTGGTTCTACTGTCCGTTGGTTCTATTGTCCGTTGGTTCTAGTACACACCTATCTCCTGCTCAGTCCTCAGAGTGAATGCGGGGTCAGGTTGGATTGGCTGTTTGATACGACTGGGAGAGCTCAGACGTAGTGTTCACGTCTCTTTAATCCTCAATCCCTGTTCCGGTTCTCCAGGTGGCGGTGGTGCCCCCCGCCCCCCAGCCCGGCCTCCCCTCCTCCCTCACCCTCCTCTCGCTGTCCTCCGTCTCCGACTGCAACTCCACCCGCTCCCTGCTGCACGCCGACAGTGAGGAGCTGCTGGCCTGCCGCCCCGCCAAAGCCTCGGCCCGCGCCCATGCCCACGCCCACGCCCACGCCCAGGCCCCGCCCCCGCCGCCCGCCTTCCAGCCCCGCCTCAACCCGCTGGTCAACACCCACCTGGAGAGCTTCAAGCGCAACCCCCGGCAGTCGCTGACGCCCACGCACCTGCCCTCCGCCCCCAGCGCCGCCCGCTGCCTGAGACGCACGCCGTCCGACGGCGCCATCAAGAAGAACCTCCAGCCGCTGCCCGAGAGGGGCCCCTGGGACGCCGCGGGTAGGGGGCTCTGAGGGCGCGTTCACGCCGAACGCGCGCGGGGGGGAATATTCGCCCGTGTTTGATTTTCAAAACTGAATTTCAAAACGCTGGCGTGGGTGTTTTGTAGGATGTTGGAAGAGGAGGGGTCTCTCTTGTGAACAGCAACGTCTCTGTTCCGCCGAGTCCTTCTCAACCGTGGCCGAGATAACCACCACTACGAGTCTTTACTTTGTTGACGTCGGAGAACCCAACTTCTTCCTTTTATGGTTAATTATATTGTTTGGAGGGTCACACAGCTTTTGGCTGTGATATTATATATTATATTATATTCTGTATTCAGAATCTGTGTTCTGATCAGCCCATGAGTATTATGGGCAAAGTTTTATCTGCATACCTCACTTATCATTGATAACCTGCAGACGGCAGCAAACTCATGTTGGCTCTCTATGTGCACAGTCACCCTTTAACCTCTGCCCTGCTCTCTGTCTCCATGGCGACCAGGCGTGTTCCGGCCCTCGAAGGACCCCAGCCCTGAGGTGCCCCGGCTGCCCAACCCCAACCTCCTGTTCCCCCCGACCCCCCGCAGACGCTGCGCCCCGGAGCGCCCCAAGACGCTAGACTTTGTGGCCCGGCCGCGGCCCTCCCCCCGGGCCCGCGGCGACGCCTTCTGGCCCGAGCAGAGGCCCCGGGCCAACGGGCAGAGCCTGGGGGCCGGCGAGTCCCCGGCCCACTCCTCCAGCACGGAGACCCCGCCCACGGTGGAGTTCGGCCGGGACACGGTGGTGGCAGTGGCGGCGGCGGCGGCAGTGCCGGCCACGCCCATGGAGGCGGCGCCTACGCCGACGACCTTCTCCCCGCGCCGGGTACACAACAACAACAGGAACCTTCTGGACCAACTGGACGAGGTTCAGTGCCGGGACGGGACGGTACCCCTGTGTAGACCTGAACTCAGCTTCCCCAAGGCCTCCCCGTACCACCACAAGCATGGGTTCTGGTCATAACCGGACCGGGGCTCTGTGTACAGCCCCCCCCCCCCCCCGCGCCCCCCCTCCAGGCTTGGACCCTCCCCAGTTCACATGTAGGATGGTTAGGACCGAACGGTTCTCCCACTATGAGTCCTGTTTGTTTTGTCGGTCGACGTGCGCCCGGTGGGTGGTGTTTAAAGGACCACAGTGTACCATCAGAATAGATAGCACTGTATGCTGATGATACCCTCCCTTATTGCTGAGGTTCTCCAGGTTGGGATGGTCAGTGAAAGGGGATTCGATGGCATTCCCAAAAGTCATCACATTTAGCTTTAACATTTTACCTCAGCATGTGAAAGACCAGTCGACCAATTCATTAGACATGTATCCTGGACACTTCGTGGTACTTTGGTAGGACATTCAAAATATAACAGAGTGGCCCTTTTTTTAAATGCAAATCTGGAATTGAGGTTTCCAGCAAAAATTGTGACGTGGGTAACCCCACCCATCTGGTGCTTGCGTGGGCAGTGAATCAACCACCATAGATTTTGGTGTAATAGTATTTGAGTCAGGTTTGATTCTGACTGCATTACAAGAACTAAACAAAGACAGTTGTCTGCGTTTTCCCACTTACAGACACCATTTGGCCAAGTTGTATAAAATTTTATTTTCCTGGAATTAGTGAATGTTTAATGAATGGGAATTTAGTGATAATGGCATTTAAAACACTGATAACTTCACAAAGCTTTACATCTCTCTCTCCTCGTTTAAGTTCCTGTTTTAGATTGTGCATTTTATAAGTGCACTTCTGAAGAAGCATTATGATTGTAAAGCTTACATTTTAACAGTTTTTGTGGTTATTTTCAATTGCAAAACAAATTCACTTTATTTACTTGAATGGACTCTTAAATGTATTCGACTGTCATGCCATTGGCTGGCAGCCAACGTGTTCACTAGTGTGTCCCGTACAAGTCTTTTTGTATTGATTACCTGTCACCACGATCACCTCCGATCAATACCCCCTTGTGAGGGATATTGTTTCACAACTCGAGCACCTTTTTTTTTGTTGTTGCGTCAATCGTCATACGAGCTCTGTCGTGACGCTCTGGCGACAGCTAGGCTAGAGACAGGGATTCTTCGGCCTCATGTACTGTTAAACCCCGCGGTCCACCAGTTCTTACCGTCGTGAAGTGAGGCTACGCTATGGACGTGCCGACTGCATGGGCCTCTGTGGGTCGTCGTGAACCGGGCCTTGGCAGAGCGTGCACACAGCGGTATCTCTTTCTGAGTATTTCATTTTGTAATATTGACATTTGTTTATTTATATATTGATTGATTTCTTAAGGAAATGACGTACTGTATTTATGTATTTTATTTATTCAAGGTTATTTATTTATTTATTCATGTATCCTTTTGTAATTCATTACATGTGTTATGTATATTTTATAGGGGGGGGGGGGGCTTCATGTCACAATTAATTGTTCGCAGTGGCGCCATTGAAGTTAAAGATGGTTCCCCTGAATCCTAATGGCAAAACTCGAACGCACACACTATTTAAAGACGCACTGTTTCTTCATTCCAGCCGTCACTTTTTGTTCAAAATTATTATTTTCTCACCCTTTTCAAATAATTCCCTCTTGGATCAATCAATTCATCTCAATCTTTTTATCCACAGATTAATTTGATTAAGTTTGATAGAAACAACAACTAAGGAACGTGAAATCAAAGTGATGGCTACTGGGATAAAGCCAGCTGGCCCCAACGCTCACGTCCACATTCTCCCTCCTTTGGGACATCCTGTCAGCTGACCGGTCCGGTGTGACAGGCTGTTTGAGAAATACAACAGTTAAAATAAAATCTGAATCATCTGCAAACAAGACCATGGCGAGACTATGAACCAGCCAGCGTCTGGTTAACCCTGCGTCTGGTTAACACTAGGTCTGGTTAACCCTGCGTCTGGTTAACACGGCGTCTGGTTAACCCTCTGTCTGTTCTCCCTCCGTCTGATCCACACGTGACCTCTTTGCCTGGAATATGCTACCCACTGGGGAACGGATTTGTGGGGGATTCGTTGTTCATTGTTAATGCGATTGGATGATGATGTATCATGTAAATGTGAATGCTTTTTCTCTGCGTAGTCTGGGGGAATGCTAGAATCTAACAACACGGCGTCTCTACCTGATAGTTTACGGTCTCTCCTCTTGGTGGAAACACAACCGCTAATAAGCTGATGAAAACCCGGACCGCTACTGAGACTGATGGACAATGTTTCAAACCCCGGGAACCCTGATATCATGTACGACTGATTGACTTGTATTTGCACTGCAACACACACACTTTACTCCAGTAAAAATGTAGTCCACACATCCCAGTCTCTTCCCGCTTCTTCTTCAGTATGTTTTCCTAAACGTTAAGCTTTGCGCTGGATGCAGCGTCACTTCACCTTTACCTTTTGCAGTGTGTTTTCCTAACCATGTCGTCCACCTCGGCGAGAGCTCTGTCGAGCGCAGGGTTACGTCATACCTTAAGTCTTCATCCTCATCATCACCACCACCACCAACACGGCTGTCTCCGGCCCCAGAGCCCCAGACTATTATCTTTGCATTGCCATGGCAACCAGGGAGGAGAGGAGACGGCATGAAAGCGTTCCTTTTCACATCAGTCCCTCCTTGATATGCTTCCTCTGCCGGCTTTGTAGAGGGACAACCAATCGGCTGACGGCATTGTGTCGTGTGTGTACCAGGACGTGTGTGTACCAGGACATGGGTGCGTGTGTACCAGGTATGTACGAAAGGTGTACCAGGTGTGTATACCTGATTTACCAGTTGTGTATACAGCTGTGTGTACCAGGTGTGTACTAGGTTTGAGTACACCAGGTGTGTGTACCAGTTGTAAGTTTACCAGGGGTGTATATGTGGTGTGTATACCAGGTGTGTGTTACCAGGTGTATAGTGTACCAGGTGTGTACTGGGTCTGAGTATACCAGGTGTATAGTGTACCAGGTGTGTACTAGGTCTGAGTATACCAGGTGTGTGTGTGTATACCAGTTGTGTGTACCAGTTTACCAGGTGTGTATGAGTGGTGTGTATACCAGGTGTGTGTACCAGATTTTCCCAAGGGTGTATAGCAGGTGTATAGTGTGCCAGGTTTATATAACAGATGTGTGTGCCATGTGTATAGTGTACCAGATGTGTGTACCAGGTGTCCCCAAGTGTGCATAGAAACCGGTGAAGATCTGAAGATAAACAAAACAGTTCAAGCTGAATAGTTTTTAATCTGTAGATATCTTTATTACATAGATCTGTTGACAGTGTGCTTGTACATATATCTTATACGATGTGAATGAAGTGCTTGGTTTGGCATTTAGAAAACAGGACAAGAATGACGTCCATTTTCCATCATAGTGATGCCCATTGCAAGTAGGCCAGGCTAGCCCATATGTACACAGAGTGTGTGATATGGTTAACACACAGCTAGCCCAGGCTCTAGTTGGGCTATCCCATATATACACAGTGTGATATGTTTTACACACAGCTAACCCAGGCGCTAGTTGGGTTTTTACCCTCAGGAATAGACCCTTCTCCACCGGAAAACTCAACTTCATTCTTGGATATTTGGCCTATCGACAGTATATAATATATGTCATAGTCCTTCTGAAAATACTGGTCAGTTGACATAAAAGTACATTTCATTTTTTTTCTCAAACACAACCACACACACTGGCGCGCACACACACACACACACACACACGCACACGCACACGCACACGCACACGCACACACACACAAATGCACGCACACACACGCACGCACGCCATGCCAATAAAAAAACATGTTGCGTAAAGGGAAGGTGTGAACTTGAAGCTGCTCCGCTCGCCCACGGACTCGGCTCGGCGGTGGAGCGGAGGGTGCGATGTTTTGACTGGCAGTGTGTCGCACTCCTCTACACCGGCGAGGCGGCGGCGGCGCGGAGCGTTTTTTTTACACAAGCCTACGACTACTGCGAGAGGGTTACGGGTTAGACGAGATTCACAATACCCTCGGGGGGGGGGAAAGGTTTAGTATGTATGTAGCTCGAGCAAGGCGAGAGACAAACGCCCGGGTGAGGTGAGAAAGCGACGGGGGGGGGGGGTCGTTCCGAATAAGTTCCGATATCTTTCTAACGTCACCGGGGAGGGGGGGGGGGGGGCGAAGCTAACGCATCTTTTTAGCTACACCGACGGCGCGGTGCGTGTAAGGTCTGGGTGGTCACAGTTGGGGGTGGTGGTGGTTGAGGTGAGGTGGTGGGGGTTGGGGGGGGTGGGGTTAGGGGTTGGGGTGATGGGGTTGGGGGGGGGGGGTGGGGCGGTGGTGGTTGGGGTGGTTGGGGTGATGGGTTGGGGTGGGGTGGTGGTTTGGGTGATGGGGTGGTGGGCTGGGGTGGTGGTGGTGGTGGGTGGTGGTTGGGGTGTTGGGGTCGACAGGGCTGAGGTGGTGGTTGGGGTGATGGGGTCGGCAGGGCTGAGGTGGTGGTTGGGGTGTTGGGGTTGGGGTGTTAGGGTGGTTGCGGTTTCTGAGGCAAACCGGGGTTCATGTCGCCTCCTTCTTGTCCCGCTGGGCGGTGCGGCGGATCTTCAGCTCCGTCAGCTGGATGTAGCGGATGACGTTGGTGTCTGTGGGGCGGAGAGAGGCACACGGCGGTTTGGTACACAGGGCGGGATGCGATCCAAGACATGTTCATCACTTGCTGATTCGTTTACCGTTAAAGCTAGTCCTACTTGTAGATGTTATCCTAGCTGCTGTATACGGGGAATGGGTTAACCTAGCGATTGTTAGTGCTTGGCACTCGGTTCTATGAACATCCTTACTGTACCGACAGCGATATATTGTTTATTTTTCTTCGGACAAATGTTCTTATTCCTGTCCCTGTCTGCTCCCTCCCTCGCCATGTTTCTCCAACAGTGACAAGCGTTGCGTCCGCCCACTTGGGATTGACAGGCGAGGTGGCTTTCCCGAACCAATCAGGGAGAGAGAGAGGCCCTGATTGGTCAGGAATGAGCCGGGAGCTACAGAAATATAAATAGTCTCCCACAGGAGCCAGGCATAGTCTGCTCCAAACCGATATTCTCACAGTACATTTCCCTGACTCACAGCTGACAGAGGGTGAGGTCGTTTGTAACAAATGACACTCAAAATAAAAAGACAGCTAGGATAAGATGCTACACGATGCTGAGTACTATTTTTAAGTGCAAGGATGTACAACATACAATAAGTATGTACATTAAGTGCCAGGGCGTACAACACAGGGGTGTTACCCCCACAGGGGTGTAAGGGGGTGTAAGGGGGGAGGCTATGCAGAGTTTAGATTAACTACAAACAATTGAATCTTGAGTCATTTGCATTTAGCCGATTTTGAAGACGCTTTTATCCAAAGCGTCTTACAACCATTCATTCACACTTTCACACACCGATGGTGGAGTGGACCACGCAGGGCGACAGCCAGCTCGTCAGGAGCAGTCAGGGTGAGGGCGTCTCGCTCAGGGGACACACCTCGACACTCACAGCTAGGAGGAGCATGGGGATCGAAACCAGCAACCTTCCGGTTACCAGCTCAACCCCATGCTCTTCCTCCTTGAGCTTCTGCCGCCGAGTATTTGCGGAAGTCGGTGTGCGCGACGGGGGGGTTGGGGGGGGGCTTCTGCGTTCTGCTCACCGGACGGCTCCTGTTTGTGGGACTCCTTGAGGTAGTGCAGGGCCTTCTGGAAGTCTCCCAGGTGGTAGTAGGCCACGCCGGAGCGGTACAGGGCCTTGAAGTTCTCCCCCTCCTTCCGGAGCACCTTGAGACAGTACTCCTTCACGCGCTCGTAGTTGACCAGCTCCATCTGCAGCAGGCAGGCTGTGTGGAGGAGAGGAGGAGGAGGGGGAGAGGAGGGGGAGAGGACCAGGGCAGGGGCCGCTCACGTCAACACGCACCAGGGGGTTGGGTGGTGGGGGAGCGCTGCATGATCTAATGGTCGTCGAGATGTTTGAACGTGGTGGAGGTGCGTGGTTTTATGTTTTTTGGTGTTGTTTACTCGGGAGGAGAGGTTGTGTAGGCTGTGTTTTGTGCCCGCTGGTTAAATAGAGGTTACATAAAAGTGAAATCGAAATACAGGTTATGAATCAAGCATTATTATATTATTGATATTCTTATTATTCCTATTATTTGGTATTCACAGTGGATCTCTATGGATACTTATTGTTATTATTATATTATCATTATTGTGATATTTTTTCTTATTCTTATTGTTATTATCATATGATGTAAACTGCAGGATCAAATCAACGTGTGGTGACTCATACCCTCATTAATGATTCATTCTGGTTCTGGAGATTTTTCGAAATGGGTTTCAACAGTGAACATCAAACCAAGCGTGTACATGACGCGTGTATGTGACGTTGGTGAGAGTGATGGTGGTGATGTCGGTGGTGATGGTGATGATGATGATGATGGTGATGGTGGTGATGGTTCTGATGGTGATGATGATGATGGTGGTGATGATGATGATGATGATGATGGTGGTGATGTTGATGATGATGGTGGTGATGGTGATGATGATGGTGGTGATGGTGATGATGATGGTGGTGATGGTGATGGGGGTGATTGTGCTGGGGGTGATGGTTGGTTGTGATGGTGATGATGGTGATAGATGTGATGGTGCTGGTGCTGGTGGTGATGGGGGTGATGGTGATGATTGTGGTTGTTATTGTGGTGATGGTGGTGATGGTTGTGATTGTTATGGTGGTGAGGGTGATGGTGGTGGTGATGATGGTGGTGGTTGTGATGGTGGTGATGGTGACGATGATGGTGGTGGTGATGATGATGGTGATGCTGGTGGTGCTGGTGATGGATGTTATGGTGATGGTTGTGATGGTGATGGTTCTGAAATTCTGATGGTTGTGATGGTGAAGGTTGCGATGGTGATGGATGTGACGGGGACAATGCCGACGGTTCCTACCCGCCAGGCTGTTGTAGCACTCGAGCTCCGCGTTCTCCACGGCCCCCTCCTGCTCCTCCGTCAGCGGGCTGGACTTACCGCGGCTCGCCAGGACGAGCGACGGCGGGGACTTGGCGGTGCTCGACCCGGTCCCAGCAGAGCCGGTGTCCGGGTCTCCCAGCACGCGGCACAGCCCCTTCATCTCCAGCAGAGCGCGGTGGTACTTCCCGATGGCCTCGCGGTACTTCTTGTCCTTGTAGCACTGGGTGCCCTGCGTCTTGAAGTCCAGCGCCCGGCGCACCGTGTCGGCCGGCTCGGAGTGTGGGGCGGACGGCTGCCGGAGCAGCGGACCTCCGTGGTGGTGCCTCTGTTGCTGGTGCTGCTGGTGTTGGAAGCGGGCATCCTTGGTGCGGAGGTTGGGAGGCTGCTGCTGCTGCTGCTGCTGCTGCTGCTGGTGCCGCGGGGATCCAGCCGCCGCGCCGCTTTCGCCCTTCCTCCCCGGGCCTGCAGCCTCCCCTCTGGGCGAGCCGTCCTGGGCAGCCGGGCGGACGCTCATCGTCTCTCCGACAGTCCGGTAGTAGCGAAGGCTCCGAGTGGATCTGCGGTGTTCCGCGCCGTCAGACTAATAGCAGCGGGGGGTTTTGAGACGCGGGGTCGCTGGTGGCATTCTGCTCCTCGGCTCGTGCGTCCGCTGGAAGAACCACGCGCAGATGAACGCCCTCCCCGCGCGCGCAATACGAGCGGGCGGAGCGCTCTCCGGTGGAGGGCTGGTGTCTGACGCGCTCCGATTGGTTCTTCAACACAGCCTGTTTACTCGGACCAGTCTCTCTCTCTCTCTCTCTCTCTCTCTCTCTCTCTCTCTCTCTCTCTCTCTCTCTCTCTCTCTCTCTCTCTCTCTCTCTTCTCTCTCTCTCTCTTTATCTGTCTCTCTCTCTTTATCTGTCTCTCTCTCTCTGTCTCTCTCTCTCTCTCTCTCTCTCTCTCTCTCTGTCTCTCTCTCTCTCTCTCTCTCTCACACACTCTCTCACTCTCTGTCTCTCTCTTTATCTCTCTCTCTCTCTCTCTCTCTCTCTCTCTCTCTCTCTCTCTCTATCTTTATCTGTCTCTCTCTTTATCTGTCTCTCTCTCTGTGTCTGCAGTTCTTCTGTCTTCTTCTGTTCTTCTGGTCCCGACTCCCGTCTTCTTTCTCTCTAGAGGTGCTTCACCAAGAACGCAGTTTGTGCATCTGGAGAGAGGGATCTGATCGCAAAGCCTCTCACGCTGTCTCGGGCTCCTCCTCGTGCACACACCCCGTCTCCCGGCGGCGGCGTGTTTGTGATGGTGTGGGGCTGTGGTTCCGTTCTGTGGGAGGCGATGATGTCATCCGATCCCAGCCTGACTCCACGGAGGGGAATGCCGTCCGTCGGAACCCCAACTGGCCCCGTTCGAATCGACCTTGGGAATGATGATGACATGTTGATGAAGCCCGCTGGCTCCGATCAGGTCCGCTTCGAACGGGCAGTAAGCCTAATTAGCGGGTGACGCACCAGTCATGACTTGAAAATAAACAATTATGACTTTAATCACATACATTTATTTATCTCTCTTAATTACACACACAGAGACACACAGACGCACACGCACACACACACACACACACACACGCACACACACACACAGTCACACACAGTCACACACACACAGTCACACACACACGCACACGCACACACACGCACACACACACACACACACACACACACACACACACACACACACACACACACACACACACACACACACACACACCACACGACGACGGAGCAGGCTATTCTAATCGTCTGACATTTTTGCTATCGCGTTAAGGCATGTAAATTATACAGTGAGTTATCTGTTATAGTTTTTCCAAATGGAGTGGCCTAAATAAAAATAGAAGCCGCGGTTCGGCTCCACCGCGGACCTTTAATTCAATAGTTATAATTAGGAGACGTCATCACGGCGCGCCGCCAGAGTCGAACGAGCCAGTCTGTTTACAACATGGCGGCGGGGGATATGAGAGGTAGCTACACTCGCTCTGCGATGCCCTATTGAACAAAACACGGCTACGATTTAGGTCGAAACGATGGCGCGGTGACTCGATTTGGTTTCGTTTGCATGTGGTTACCGAGGGCTACCGGAGAATAACGTCGGTAGTGCGTGAGGAATGTCTCCTCTTCATCCTCCTCATCCTCATCCGTCCAGCGCAGCCTGCTGCTGACGGTCGTCAACTACATGTTTATTTACACGTATCTCGGTCGAAACGATTCATACTGCGACTTAGTGTTCGTTATTTTTTATTAAATTGAGTGACCGTAAATATCAAAATAGTTGAGTTGAATGAAGTCACGCTGATTGGTTAATCGATTTCAATCAGATGAGCTGATTCAGAGGAACCTACTGTAAGATGACCGCTGTGCAATGAACCGGTTTAGATATTAATCACTGGGATACATTAGGATTTATAATAATATGTAACGGATATATCGTTTAACACGGCGTTTTTAACTGGTGTTTCAAAATAAGTATAAATATGGCTGCTGACGACCCATTCCGTTTCCCAGACAACCTGTTGGGGATCTCGTGGGTTGACAGTGGATGGGTGCCCATCCTCAACCCGGGCAATGTGTTGGACTACTTCTCAGAGAGGAGTAACCCATTCTACGACCGCACCTGTAACAATGAGGTGGTCAAGATGCAGCGGCTCACACTGGAACATCTCAAGTTAGTTTAACATGATTCATGTTTATTTATGATTTATTAATGGATCCTGTATAATTTATTCACTGTCGAACCCCTACCTGCGCCTTAACGACCTGTGTCTGAGTTTACTGTCTAACCCCTACCTGCTCCCTAATGACCTGTATCTGAATTCACTGTCTAACCCCTACCTGCTCCCTAATGACCTGTATCTGGATTCACTGGTAGTTGTTTTGGATAAAGGACCAAATAGTAAATAATAATAGTAAATGTATCAAGCAAGATGAATACGTCTCATTGCCGGTTCCCCTTTCTCTGTTGTGGAAGTTAAACGCCTGTTTGCTGTTTATTGGTGTTTCCAGTCAGATGGTGGGTGTGGAGTACATTCTTCTTCACGCCCAGGAGCCCATTCTGTACATCATCCGCAAGCAGCAGAGGCAGGCACCCTCACAAGGTAGGCATTAGAGACAGACAGGCACCCTCACAAGGTAGGCCTCAGAGACAGACAGGCACCCTCACAAGGTAGGCCTCAGAGACAGACAGGCACCCTCACAAGGTAGGCATTAGAGACAGACAGGTACCCTCACAAGGTAGGCCTCAGAGACAGACAGGCACCCTCACAAGGTAGGCCTCAGAGACAGACAGGCACCCTCACAAGGTAGGCCTCAGAGACAGACAGGCACCCACCCTCACAAGGTAGGCCTCAGAGACAGACAGGCACCCTCACAAGGTAGGCCTCAGAGGCAGACACCCTCACAACTCAGGGTAGGCCTCAAAGACACCTACTAATAATATGTTGCCCATCCCCCTGTTAGCTCTGTGATAGCCAATACGATGATCTGTTAGAAAGATCAATGTGTGCGTAAGTCCATGCTGTGAATTAAGAGAATGGTAGCATAGCCACGGGTGTCTATGCACTGGTGCTTAGACGCCTGAGTGTTTGTTTGAGATTTGCTATAAAATGAACCACAACTCTGCTCCTGGACGACTGGCTAGAAATGTTTTTGTGTGGTGAAGATGTTGTTGATATGTAAACGTGGAAAATACAGTACAAACGTCTCTGCTAACACTGGGCTGTCTCTCCCCGCCTGTCCTGAAGGGGGCCCTGTCACGGTGCCTCTGGCTGACTACTACATCATAGCAGGGGTGGTGTATCAGGCTCCCGACCTGGGCTCTGTCATCGGATCCAGAGTGGTGAGAACACACAAAAGCAGACACATAGACACACCTGAACGCACACATACGTACAAATGCATGAACACACACACACACACACGCACTTGAGCATGCACGCACTTGAACACACACACACACACACACACACACACACACACACACACACACACACACACGCACTTGAGCACGCATGCACTTGAACACACACACACACACACACACTTGAACACACACACACACACACACACTTGAACACACACACACACACACCTGAACACATACACACACACACACACAAATGCATAGGTGTGTGTACAAACACACACACACACACACACACACACACACACACACACACACACACACACACACACACACACACACACACACACACACACCTGAACACACACACGTGCATGAATCCACACAGACTTATGGAAATATGGAGGTTTGTGTATGTATATGAAGGGAGGTGCTGCTGTGGTTTCAGCTGTCCGCGGTGCATGGGATCCAGTCGGCCTTCGATGAGGCCATGTCCTACTGCCGCTACCACCCCTCTAAAGGCTACTGGTGGCACTTCAAAGACCAGGAGGAGAGAGGTGGGTCTGCCTACTCTAATCCTATCTCACAACACCTAACCCTTCATCTTCAAGCTTCTTCCAGTGGATTTGGGGCGTTTTTCCTCCTTGTTCTTAACCCTACCCCCCGTGTTGATGGGAGTTCTGGGAGTTCATTCACTGATCTCATACATGAGTAACCAATCCCTGGAAGTTTGATAATGTGACAAGTTATATCTTGTAGGTTTTAGCACTAGGAAACGATATGAGGAAACTTTGCTGAAGCTTTACAAAGCCTCAACACAAATCCCAGAATATATCTTGTAATATGACTAATATCTAAAATAAAGATTATAAAGATCCTATCTTTACAAATAGTACTTGGGACCATGTAGCCTGGTTCCATTAACATCCTTACTGTACCGACAGCGGTATATTGTTGTTTATCTTTCTTCTGACAAATGGACTTATTTTAAGTCGCTTTGGATAAAAGCACCTGCTGAACGCCCTAAATGTAAACGTCCTAAAACCAAAATATATCATGAAAGCAGCTACACGGCATGGGGGTTTATTGACCGCCTCTTGTGTGCTGCCCTCCAGAGAAAGCCAAGCCTAAATCCAAGAAGAAGGAGGAGCCTAGCTCTCTGTTCCAGAGGCAGCGCGTGGACATGCTGCTGCTGGACCTGCGCTCCAAGTTCCCGCCCACCTTCTACCAGGTGAGCGTCGCTCTGAGCTCTGAGCTCTGAGGTCACCTCTTCTGTGTTATGTGTCAAGTTTTTCTTCAGAAGGTCCTCGGCTGAAGTCACCGGATTTGGTTGATCTCACCCCCCTAATCTGTCTTTTGTCTTTTTTTATTTGTTCATTTTTTCCCAGCCCAAACCTGGCGAGAAACCAATCCCAGGTATGAAGTCCGATCTCGAGCTCACACCATGTATTGACTTCAGACTGTTGCCCGTCGAGATGACGGCAACAAACTCGTTTATACAAGTTTGATCAATTTAATTAAACCCCAAAATAGTAGCACTCAACCTTTTTATATAAATTACAAAACAAACAAACCGATAAGTGTCAACGGTTCCCACTTTTAGATAATCAGCCAATGAATTAGTCTTCAGTGGGCCATGACTGTTTTAACCCGTAGGGGGCAGCAGAACCCCAATACACGGTGCAGCGTGCAGTGCCTCTTTAATCCCCGGCTGTGTGTTGTGTTGTAGTGGAGGTGAAGAAGGAGCCCGAGCCTCCTGCAGAGACGGTGAAGCAGGAGACGGAGAGAGAGCCGGCCACCAAGACCTCCGCCCCCGCCCCCCCCAGCAAACCCCCCCCGGAGAAGAGAGCCCGACTCCAGTGATGAGGACCCCCCCCCCCACCACCACCACCACCACCACCACCACTCTCCACTCTCCACCGGGGAGGAACCCTCTGGATCAACCCTCAGCCGATCTGCCCTTCCTCAAGCCCGGACATGGAGGCACCAGGGAAGCCCCTCTTCTCAGCCAATCAGATGCCAAACAGTTTGGTCTTTTGATTGGCTGAGAAGGGGGGGATTCCCTGGCAATCACCACACACACTCTCGCTCTTCAGCGTTTACATTACAAATCGGCTGTATTCCCGGGCGGAAAATCGACCCAGCAGTGACCTCACACGGGGGGAAGGGGGGTGGGGGGGGGTCTGGTGTCACTACCAGGCGGACTGTACCAACTGGTAGGCTGATGTATCTGTCAGTCATCTGGGGGTGGACACGCCCACGTGTGATGTCACCCTACGGTAGCTTCTGAAGTGGCTTGTCGTGGCTAACACAAGTCACACCTGGTGGTAAATTTAAGAAAGATGACGGACTGTCTTTTAAAAGCCTTCCGTTGTGCTGAGTGAGTCGTCCCGCCGAATGGCTGACATCAGCGGCGGCTTTGGCTTACATCAGCAGTATTTTTTTTTCCGTAATGAATCATTAGGTCATTCTTACTCACGAGCTTTGCTGTGTGAGGGGATTTTCACCAGACAAAGGAAGGCTTGTCTTTAAAGTCTTCAACATGTTACTTTGATCAAGATACCTAATGTTGGCTGGCCTGTTTTTTGATGAAAGTACATGCGTATCCTGTTATTCTTATGTTTTATTTGTTTAAAATAATCTGAATTCGGTTAAAAATGAAAGTGCATTTTGAATGGCGAGATTGACTTTTTGTCAAATAAAATGTGTTTTGAAATGTGTTGTATTTGTGAAATAATTTGGCTTATGTGCAATAACTTCCTCACTCACACAATCACAACCAATAAACACAAAACACAACCAATAAACGAATTGAATTAATCAATTAATTAATTAATCACAGGTTTATAGATTTGTTGTTCTTTGTCAAAGCGTGATGCAAGCATCTGTCCACACGATGGCGCCATCGGACTTTAATTCAACGAAAGTGTACGCACACATTTCACCCTCATTCCTGTTTCTGTGTTGCATTTTTCCTCATCCCGTCGCATCTCGTCATGTTCCACTCCACCAGACAACCTCATTAAAAACGTCTAGTCCGTTTTATCCGGGGCAGAAATGGACAAAGATAGGTGACAGTCCGGCTCACCAGCTGCGTTACACGAATGCCACGAAGAAGAAGCGGCGCGCAGGGTGTGGTGGGATAGGAGGCTTCTCCGTGGAGGACCCGAGCGAGAGCCCCAGCTGGCTGCAGAGAAGATGGCTGCAGCGGGGACTTTCAGGCCGACGTCTGGAGACAAGAGCACCGCTCGTCATGCCGAGTGCTGACCACCGGCTCCCCGACGTGTCGGCCCCCTTCCTTCGTTGATTCTCCTCCACTCCGTTGAGATTGGACGGGGAGGGTGTGAAAACATGGGGTCTCAAACTCTACAGATCCTCAGGCAGGGGCTGTGGGCTTCGATCACAGGCGGATGGTACTACGACCCCCATCAGAATACGTTCGTGAACGCGTTGCATCTGTACATCTGGCTGTTCCTGCTGTGTTTCCCCTTCACGCTGTACATGGTGAGTGTCCGTCCACTGGCCGAGCGCCCCGGAAGGCAATTAAGTCAAATAGATTTAATGTTTGGTCCCAGGCGATCCTCTGTGGAAACTAAGACAACAATGCACCGTGTCATAACGTAATATAACATTTTTAACCGCTGTTAAAACCTTACTAAAACACCATATATACATCATAAAACCCCCTTGCCTGTGGGTTCATACGGGAGCGTTTCATAACAATGCGTGATTCTAATGGCATTGTGTCAAATCTGACGCTCAAATTGTTCCAGCAAGTGTGCCAACCAACGGGTCGGTTGACCCCTCTACAGCTCTATTGTTTATTTGTTAAACCCTTTGACAATACCACTCTTGGTTATTATAAGTAGGGCATACATTGATGTAAGGATATACTTCTATTCAGTGGGATGTATTTGCCCCTTCCCCCATGGCTGGGTGTCCCCTGGTCAGTACACTGATTAAAGATCATCACTATTGAGGAGATGAAACTCATGTAACACCTCCTTTATCAATAGCCATCCAATCGTGCTGTTATCAACCAACACAACACGAGTTAAAACATACTACTGTTGACTTATATTGATGAGCCATTTTTTATCACAAGGCATGGTTTTAATTCAGTGTATTGGGATGTTAAATATTAAATGAACACGCACTGCCTATTTTAAGTGTCTTTATATATGCATAGTGACGGCTATATTGAGTTTGAGGTCTGCTGTCTATTCCTGGAGAGGAAGTAAATAGACCAGTGGTATCGTGGCTGTGATCAGAATAGCTAGTAAAGGCAGATACACGATTATAAATGGCCTGTATGGCAGATATACAGCTGTAAACAGTCGGAAAGGCAGATATACAGTTATAAACAGTCTGAAAGGCAGATACACGGTTATAAACAGTCTGAAAGGATAGCGTTAACAGTCTGAAAGGCAGATACACAGTTATAAACTGCTGTGTCAAAGCCCCTTCCATCTGAGATGTGTCTATTTGAAGTTACGTTATTCTCAGCAACCTGTTTCTCTTTAGATAAACTTGGCCTGAAATGGCCATGATTTCCCGAAAGCGTAAATTAGAAAAAAAAACAACCCCAACAACTTGTATATTGTGTGGCTGTTTGGCTGGTTTAAAATTGATTCTATGCATAGATTTATCACACCCAGTGTAAACAAATCATGTGCAAAGCGGGGGGGTTTGTGAGGACGATCAGAGCGAGCTTTTTTGGCGGGCTTCATCCGATGATGCAGAAGTAGGATTCACATAAACTGTAGATTCAGATCATCTCTTTTATTCTTTCATTCTTGCTGCGATGTCCAAATGACCCATCTTTCAATTAACTTGTAAATCCTCAATGTTCACACACACACACGCACACACACACACACACACACACACACTAATGTGTGGTTCGCGTGTGTCTCTCCAGGCCCTGCCGCCCACCCGGGTCATCGTGGGGGTGTACTGCGGCGTCATCGGCGCCACCTTCCTGCTGCTGAAGACGGTCAACTACCGACTGCACCACGCCCTGGACGAGGGCGAGGTGGTGCAGCGAGGGGCCAAGGAGGCCCCGGGGGGCGGGGGGGCCCATGGCGAGGGCCCCCCCGCCGCCGACGGCAACGCCCGGCAGGAAGACAGCAACGGGCCGGGGTGAGGGACGCCGCACACACAGACCGGCAGACAGACACACACGCACGCGCGCACACACACACGCACAGGTCATAGAGACTGTACTGTTCTGGATCTCAATCATAAAGGTCAACGCAATGGGACTTTTATTGTGAAAGTCTCTGTTGTTCTTGATAACACACACAGTCACACACACAATCACACACACACACACACACACACACACACACACACACACACACACACAGAAACACACACACACACACTAACACACACACACTGACACTCTAGCATCCAGGGTCCCATGGCGGCAGGAGGCTGAGGTCCACAGTGGGACTTTTATTGTGAAAGGGCTGGTTCTCCGGTGTGCTGCGTCTTTTCCCGTCCAACTGGAAGCTCTTCTTGGCTGAGCCACTCTAATCTAAGGTCATCGGCCTCGGCGAATGAGCAGCCCTCCCCTGTGAACTCTGTCCTCCAATCGGACGCTGAGCAAATGGCGATGTACTGTAAAAGTGGAAATCTGTACTCCCCGAGCATACTGTACGTCGATATCTCTGCATCCGTGTCGGTATAGCGTATCCTCCGTATTAGGTATCATATATACATATATATATATATATATATATATATATATATATATATATATATATATATATATATATATATATATAGGAGTCATGGACGTGACACATCTCTCAGAAGTTTGAGTGCTGGTGTGAACGTCTCAGCCGGCTCACAGAGGAGCGCGGGGAGGAGACGGAGGCTGGGTGGGGTTCAGCCGGAGGAGGGCTGCTACGGGCCCGGTGCTCTGTCGTCCTCGTCCTCGTCGGTGACGGCGCTTTTAAAATGGAGGCCAGCCAATGGGTCTTTGGAAGATCGCTTGATCGGTCAGCGATCACTTTAATGGAGAGTGAAGTGAAGCCCAGTCCGTCTGTAAAGCCTGTTGCAACAATTACAGACTCAACGGTCGTCACCAGACAGCCACAAACCAGAGCTCAGAAACCCATTTGGGGAAAAAGCAAAAGGCGTTCAAAGATGGGAAAGATGGCCAGCCGTAGCTAGCTTGACAGTTTGGCAAGTAAAATATAATTCAATGTGAAAAAGCCAAGAATCCAAGCCTTAAAGACAAGTCATCTGTCAATAGCGCAGTGTTTGTCAGACCAATGAGCCAGATAGAGGGGAAGTGGTAAAAAAAAAGCCAGAGTTAGACAGGAAGTAGAAAACCAAAGAATCTGCTGTTTGAGTTATGTAACAAGTCAAGCTGTACTGCTAGAAAACTACAGTAGTGTGCTGCTGTATAACTACAACACATTCCCAATGCTAACATAGAGCTAGATACAGCACTGTATAACTGACTAACGAATCTGCTAGGTCATGTGTTATTTCCTCTGGCAGTGGCCCGAGTCTGGCCCCCCCGTTCAGACAGATTTCCATCTGACCCGTAACGGGGTCAGGCCAATCACAACCGTTTATCTAAAATGGGGGGGGGGGCGGGGTTTGATATGATCAGTAGCTGTCCAAGATGGCGGCCGCTGATGTAGAACGTGACTGTCTGGTGGTTCCGCTACGGTGCTCTTTTCTGTGACAGAAGAACGATTGACTGCTCAGAAGGATTCAATTCAATTCAATTCAATTCAATTTTATTTGTCTAGCCCTTAATCACCATTACAGTCTCAAAGGGCTTAACGGGCCAAATATTTATGACACCCCCCTGAACCTAGTCCCCCAGTGGGCATAAAAAAACTCCCTTAATTAGCAAGGAAGCCTCCTTCCAGGGATGATCAGGAGTGCAACGGGTGCCGTCATTGAATATATATATAATATATATATATATATTATATAATATATAAATACAGGCAAAACGTTTTAAAGTTGATGATGGGGTGCTGCTGTGTTTGCTGTACTACTGGCAGGATTGTCTTGGCTCTTTGCTCTGATTGGTTCGAGGTCTATCCAATTGCGTCCAAAGGGCATTTCGCTCTGCGTCCGTCGGTCACGCCCCCCCGCCCCCCCCGCCCCCCCCCCCCCCCTCGGAAAGCGAACGTGAACTGAGCGGTCCCGGGGGGGTGATGCGCGTTTTGCGAAGTGGTCTGACGATGTGGAGTTCGGACAGTCGGAGCTTCGTCCGAACGCAAACACACAGCTAACGCAAACACACAGGGGTACCCAGAGCAAAGTGGGAGGGGCAGCCGGCGGTCGTCAGTATGAGTGGAGTGCCATGAAGTTCCTCTCTGGCGAGCTCTTAATCTAGTGTTGACAGTGTCTGTGTTTTGGGTCAAAGGTCAGTCCTGTGGCTGTTTGCCGTGGGAAAAAGATAGAGGTCCACCTGGAGAACCAGTATCTCACTGCCAGGGCACACGGACATAGAGGTTGATTTTGGACTTTCCTGCTACTATCGCTAGGCTAACGCTAGCCCCAGTGAATCGTATGTTCGCGACAGATAAACAATGCTAGCGCGAAGTCCTAGCGCGCTATCCTCGCGTTAGGTTTCATGTCTTAGCTATCCATCACATGGCCCGCCTAGCTTGTCACACAGGTCCTAGCGATCACCTAGGGCCCTAGTAGCTAGCCATCCCGTTAGCTTGCTGGAAAGCCAGCCGTGCCTCAGCTCACTCAACTCCCTGTCAACTAAGTCACAGCCCTCCAATCAATACTAAGCCAGGTACTAATTCTAACCAGCTATACCACAGTTCTTGCTGGGTCATAGCTAGTCGGGGGTTATTTCTCCCCCAGCTCTAATGTCCCCGGGATAGCCATGCCTCAGTAAGCAAGAAAGCGCGGCTGGTCTTAACCATCCAAGTTCCCAGTCTGCCAGGTCGCTAGCCAGCCAGGTCTGAGGCTTGTTTTGGAGAAGTGACTCGCTTTCACATTCCAGAGGTCGTGTTGAGCAGGATGCAGGGAGAAAGGAGGGGAGGAGGAGGAGGAGGAGGAGGAGGAGAGGAGGGGAGGAGGGGGGGAGAAGAGGGCAGAGGAGGAGAGAAACTGAGGACGAGGAGAGGGGAGAGAACGAGAGAGGAGGGCAGAGGAGGAGGAGGAGGAGGAGGAGGAGGAGGAGGAGGAGGGGAGAGAAGGAGGGCAGAGGAGAAGAATGAGAGCAGTGGACCACAGAGCTGGTAGCCGCTCTGCCCACACATCTGGAGTCGCATTCCAGGTCCTTCTAAAAGCAGACAAGCTGCTCTTTATGGACGATGACTCGTGTGTGTGTGCGTGCGTGTGTGTGCGCGTGTGTGTGTGTGTGTGTGTCACATCCCTGAGCCTCCGCGCCTCCTCCCCAATCGTCCTCTACGTCCGCACTCGGGTCTCGCGTGTGTGTTTGTCCGTCCAGCTGGACCTGTTATGAAAGGACTCTGGCATATGGGAGTGATTTAATACATGGCAGCGCTCTCTCCGGCTGTTTGTCTCAACGTCGCGCGCCGTCTAAACAAGTCCCGGGCCGTCTCGATCCCCGTCCCGTCGCCCCGCCATTAGTCAGGCCTCCAAAAAGTGCCGACGTCAAGGCGGTTATTTGAAGCCTGTGTTGTTGAAGTTGCACAATTTCCCCCACAACCCCCCCCCCCCCCCCCGATCCAGGGAGTACTGTCGGTGGTGACGTCTGGCTGACTGTGTGTGTTTATGTGTGTGTGTGTGCGTGCGTAGGGACCCTGGAGGGGGTATCGAGATGGCAGACCTGATCCGACAGGAGACTCCTCCGGTGGACTGCAGCTCCAGGAACTCCTACACTGGAACTGAGTCCAGCCACCAGGTGGGTCTGATGCCCAGGACCCCTGTAGGGGCTACTGGACTATAGACACTACTGTAGGGGCTACTATAGACACTACTGTAGGGGCTACTATAGACACTACTGTAGGGGCTACTATAGACACTACTGTAGGGGCTACTATAGACACTACTGTAGGGGCTACTATAGACACTACTGTAGGGGCTACTATAGACACTACTGTAGGGGCTACTATAGACACTACTGTAGGGGCTACTATAGACACTACTGTAGGGGCTACTATAGACACTACTGTAGGGGCTACTATAGACACTACTGTAGGGGCTACTATAGACACTACTGTAGGGGCTACTATAGACACTACTGTAGGGGCTACTGGACTATAGACACTACTGTAGGGGCTACTATAGACACTACTGTAGGGGCTACTATAGACACTACTGTAGGGGCTACTATAGACACTACTGTAGGGGCTACTATAGACACTACTGTAGGGGCTACTATAGACACTACTGTAGGGGCTACTATAGACACTACTGTAGGGGCTACTATAGACACTACTGTAGGGGCTACTATAGACACTACTGTAGGGGCTACTGGACTATAGACACTACTGTAGGGGCTACTGGACTATAGACACTACTGTAGGGGCTACTGGACTATAGACACTACTGTAGGGGCTACTGGACTATAGACACTACTGTAGGGGCTACTATAGACACTACTGTAGGGGCTACTATAGACACTACTGTAGGGGCTACTATAGACACTACTGTAGGGGCTACTGGACTATAGACACTACTGTAGGGGCTACTGGACTATAGACACTACTGTAGGGGCTACTCTGGACTATAGACACTACTGTAGGGGCTACTGGACTATAGACACTACTGTAGGGGCTACTATAGACACTACTGTAGGGGCTACTGGACTATAGACACTACTGTAGGGGCTACTATAGACACTACTGTAGGGGCTACTGGACTATAGACACTACTGTAGGGGCTACTGGACTATAGACACTACTGTAGGGGCTACTGGACTATAGACACTACTGTAGGGGCTACTCTGGACTATAGAGACTACTGTAGGGGCTACTGGACTATAGACACTACTGTAGGGGCTACTATAGACACTACTGTAGGGGCTACTATAGACACTACTGTACGGGCTACTCTGGACTATAGAGACTATTGTAGGGGCTACTGGACTATAGAGACTATTGTAGAGGCTACTTTGGACTATAGAGACTACTGTACTAGGCTTGTACCAGGGCGATCACCACGCAACCCCAGACGGTGTCTGTGACCAGCGTCGTTGATACGTGTGACGGTACCAGGGCGCTGTGCGGTGATTGCCCCCGGGATGGAGGAGGAGGAGGTCTGTGGCGTACAGAAGTGTGTCTGATCTGATCCTCCTCGCTGTCTGTCTTGTGTTTCAGACGGTGTCCGCCCACGCCGGAGCCGCCGCGCGGGCCAAAGGTAGACCCCGCCGCCTCTCTCTGAGTACGGACACACACACACACACACACACACACACACACACACACACACACACACACACACACACACACACACACACACACACACACACACACACACACACACACACACACACACACACGCGGCCGCTCTCCCACCGCCCACACACACACACACACACACACACACCGCATCGTAGACGCTTAACACACTTCAGAGCGGATGTAGTGGCGGCTTGCGGTGTCAGAGCGCCAGTCAGACCCGCTGCTGTAACGCAACGCGATGAACCCCCGGGCGCAAAAGTGTGTTTACCTTTCCTCTCATAACTCATAGCTTTTATTTCCACCGTCCGCGGCTCTCTGTGCTCTCCTGCTCTCGTGCATCTCCTGCGTTTCCTGCCTTTCCGTCTTGCGGTTATCCCATATCCACAGCGTCTGTCTGTCTACGACTAACGGAGCCACGGATCCGTCCCCAGTGCGTTCCTCTGGACGCGTCTCCGGACGGCGTAGCGTCCACGGCCGGCCGGCTCGTGGCGCGTGTGTGTTCCGAGGCGTCGTGTGTGTGAGCGTCGGTGTTAGCATCGCCGGCTTGGGCTAGCCTAGCGTCCGCCACGGGGACACGAGAGTGTGCTGAGTCAGTAGGACTCTGACCTCTCTCCTCTCTCCTCTCTCTCCCTCTCCTCTCTCTCCCTCTCCTCTCCCGGGTGAGCGAGCGACGACAGGCCGCGCGTTGCGTCCGAGCTGAGCTACGAACAAGAATCTGATTCGCTCGCACATTCTCATCGTCAGGTCATCTGGTTTACCGTCGGCGTCACGTCGACTGCAGTGTTATCATCGTTGTGTCATCTGTTCCTCATCCACTCGGTGCATCCACTCTGGCCCCCCCCGACCACAAACTACACAGGATGCTACGCCCATGCTCACCAGGATGTAGCGTTAGCCGACTCTAATGATCAAGTGATTAATGAAGGGATGATGAAGGGCTGTCATTGGCTGATGTCTCCCCTCCTCACCCCCCTGGCTGCAGGAGGAGACCTGGGGAGGAACGCAGACGACATCAGTTTGACGCTGGTGGAAAGCTGCAGCCACGACCACGGTACGGCACTAACCGCGTCGAAGGGATTTACTTAAAGCCCGTTCAGCTGTCTAATCCAGATTCAGATGATTAATCGTTTAACTCCAAATTCATCATTGTGTGTCCATTAATGGTGTTTGTGAGGTTAGCATTTGCTTTCTGTTAGCCGAGAGTAGCTTTTAATGACTGCCCAAAGATTTCCAGTGTGATCTGAACTGAGTGCCAGTAACAAAACAACAACAACATTATTGTCTACAAACCACCCTAAACAATATAATATACAACAATATGATATTATAGTGTAATAAACAATATATGACAATATGATATATTATCAGATAATTCAACACTATTTTTTCGGAGCTGTGATTATTATTTACAGATATTATTCACAGATATCTCTGCGTATCTCTTTAATTGCAAAACACAAACTCAAGCCGGACCAAACTGTTGTCTAATCAGATGTCTTAAGGAGCCTTCAGGCTTCTACCCCTTCGTCATTTCAGAGATTCAGATCGAGACTCGAGTACTTTATCATGACAAACAGTTAGTCAAAGTCGCTCGGCACAACATATAGGAACTGAGAATAGAAAAATAACATTCAAGTAAAAATATAGAGACCAAAAAATGTTTTGAAGAAGAACGGACCTCTAACCTGTTGGTCCGTCTGTCCTCCCAGACCTGCTGTCGGACACCAAGATGTACTGCCTGGTGTCCAACGACTCCTTCGCCTCCATGCTGCCCTCCACCTCCCTGGGCCCCCTGGAGCTGCCGCGGGACCCCCCCGCCGCCGAGCTCTGCAGCACCTCCTCCCACCTCCTCCACCCCTTGCTGACCTCCTCCTGCGAGGCGGAGGCCCCGCCGGCGCCCCCCGCCACCTCCGCCTCCTCCTCCTCCCTCCCCCTCCAGTCCCAGTCCTTCCGCAAGGAGCTGCGGTCCAGGGGCCTCCCCCGCACCTCCAGCTCCGCCGGCGGCGCCTTCCCGGACCCCTCGCAGCCCGACCTGGCGCCGTACCCCCCCGCCACCGCCCGGCGAGGCGGGCTGGACCCCGTGTGTGAGCTGGAGGCGGCGGCGGCGGCGGCGGCGGTGGCGGGGGCGGTGGCGGGGGCCCGCCGGGCGCCGGGGCCCGCGCCCGGGGACTGGTACGACCTGCAGCGGCAGGAGCCCGCCGTGGCCTCCACCTCCGGGGCGGAGCAGCGGCCCCGCCGGCAGGAGGCCCCGCCCCGGGTAGCGCGCTCGGCGTCCCGCGACGCCGGCGAGGGCGGCTCGGGGGAGGCGGCGGCGGCGGTGGCGGCGGTGAGGGGCCGGTGCCCGGCCGGGGAGCGCAGCGCGGAGAGCCTGCGGAGCCTGAGCACGCGGAGCAGCGGCTCCACCGACAGCTACGGCAGCGGCACGGAGCGCGACACCACCAGCACCGTCAGCAGCCTGCACAGCGAGCAGACGGGCTCC
>NW_028180430.1:0-12830 GCF_964030765.1 Micromesistius poutassou | reverse complement strand
GTATCACATTTTAAAGCTAACTAACTAAAATCTTCCTGTGTCTCTTAGAGAGGGAGGGAGAGAAATATAGAGAGGGGAAGAGAGTGGATGTGAACACACACTGATCTGGATGGATGGCACCAGGCCCAATGCCCTGTTGAAGACACACTGTGCTGATGCTATTTAAGTTTTTATGTTTGGGGCTGCTGCACTGTGTGCGTGTTTGTTTGCTGGACTTTTTGTTTGCTGATGTTCCAGCGGCATTTTAATAAATTAATGGTAGGTTTTGGACAAATTTTGTTTCAAGAGAGCATTATTGTGTGACTCCTAACACAGGGTATTTTCAACTACTACTAATAATTATAGTAATGATAATTAAAGCAAAATGTGCACATAAAAACTGCAATTTTTTTTTTTTTTTACGATATCTCGGCCCTTGGCGTGGCCCATGTGGCCCATGCTTGACCAAATTTGGCCCTCTGGCAAAACTAATTGGGGAACCCTGGTTTACACAATCAGTGTTGCCGATTTGGCGATTTTGTCGCTGGTTTTAGCGACTTTTGGCCTTCTCTGGCGACTAAATCACTTATCTAGCGACTGGTGGCAAATCTGGCGACTTTTCTCGTATGACTAGCGAATGTATCCCTCATCTCTGCACTGCACACAGCTCTCTCCATCATCTGCATGAACAATGTCATCACGCAAACCAGCGTGGAACCAACAGCACAACGTATGCAAACGATGCATGGTTACGTTACATTTGACGTCATTACGCAAACTAGTGAGTTCTGGCGACTTTTCAGGCAACCAATAGTGACTTCTTGAGATTTCTTTGGGCAACACTGTATACAATAATGAGAAGTGAAGGGAAGTTTTCCAACTCAAATGAGTCTGAGGATTTCTGTTGTCTTGCCGTCCCCCAAAATATCTTTGCCCTCCGTGACCCAAAATCAGCCACTAGTGCTCAAGGGTATCATATGTTCCGATGATTTTGGGTCTGAGAGGCTTGTGCAGAAAACAACTCCTTTATTTGGCCCAGTTTTGTGCGAGGACGCTGCAGCTGTAATCTGTGAAACAGTCTTCGCTGTAATCCTTTGGGGCGGTAGTGCCCCGCCAATGTTCAAAGAAACACAACTCCTTACTTCTCCTTGAGCGAGACTGGGTTAGACACAATAACAAACAGACCAGGATCAAGTGAGAGGTAAATAAAAAGGTTGTATTCTCTGTGGGGATCCTTTCTATAATGTTTGGATATAATATGAGTCTGTCAGCAGCAAAAACAAGCATCTTTCGAGGGTCAACATTGACAGAGCGCTATTACCCAAAGGATTACATGGCAGACTGTCTTTTCATGAATTATGGCGAAATTCAGCGTTCTCTCTCAATACTAAAAATCTTCACGTTTGTCCCTTAGATCAAAAGTTATCTAAAAATAAGGTCCAGGTGGAAAAATACCAGGTTTTCCTGTAATCTCAACCCTGGTTGAGAAAAAGCAGTTCGAAAACGCGTTGAGGAGAGTGGAAGAAACACCAGAAAGGGAAATGTTGTTGACTCCTCCTCCAAGCGGGTCCAACTGCACAGGATAACCAAAATATCAGAGGCAAACTCCACAATATTGTTACAGAATTAAACATCATCAGTGTTATACAGTTCAGTATGACGATAATAATGAGCAATTCTGGAAATGGATTTGTTTCATCATTATTCAATTATTCCACATAATGCAGGCTCTTGCAGCATTGCATGTCAGAGTTGTGTTCAGCCACTCTCTGTGTGATACCTTCTTGACAGCCGGCTTGTATGTGAAATATTGTGCCATTTGCTAACAACAAACAACAGGCAATAATGTGTATGATTCTTTGCCTAATCCTCCCCTACTTCCTTGGATCGTTGCCTTGGAGTGACCACCGGTATAGTCCACCCTTACAGCACCACAGAGCAGGAGTCTGTGTGTACATCGTGCTGTACTCCACACTACACACACAGAGCCAGGTCTGTGCAACGTTAGCATGGCTACCCTATAGCGAGTGTGTGGGAATGTGTGTGTATTCAAGTGACTGTGTGTGTATGTGCATGGGCGTGTGAGGGTATGAGAGTGTGTCTCAGGTGTTTTTGTGCGTTTGTGGGTGTGTGTGTGTGTGCGTCTACGATCTGTGTATGTGTGTGTCTGCCAGCACAGTGTATCCAACGTCCCATGCATGTGTAGATATTGTCTATGTACAGGCGCGTGTCGGAGCCTAAAACGTGAACCCTGAACCAGGAATGGGCACATACCAAAATGGCACGTACCTTGGATTGACCGCGGCTGTAGTGCAACCAGACAGTACAACAGAGCAGGACTCTGTGTGTACATCGTGCTGTACTCCACACTACACACACTGTACAAAGCCTGAGTTCACCCGGAGGCTGCTTCACTGTAGTTCTATCTGTGCTATGTTAGCATAGCTACCCTACAGTGAGCTGTACGGGGGCTCAGGGCCCGCCGGCGCCCTCCAGCCCGGGGGAAGAGACTCGACGGCGTGGCCAGCCCCGCTCTACGGTTCCAGAGGCTGCTGGTTCGATCCCCCGGCTCGGAGATTGTGATGTTGATTTAGGCGTTTTTCTTTCCCTCTGGCCTCTTCCCCGCATGAGATCAGACGTTGGCCAGGTCCGCCGGGATGGCTTTCTTCCCAGTAGGGGGGAAGATATATATATCTATGCAGTATTTTTTATTATACATTTTATTTTATTATTTTAGTATACATTTCACCAGGCTGCGGTTTGTATCCGAACGGACTCAAGGGGCGATGCTGTGAATGCAAAAGCATGCAATCAATGTTTGCTATTAAATTGTTGTTAGTGTAGTTGTAAAGTGTAGGAGTAGTAGGAGTGAATCATTCTACTCGAAACAGAACACGCATTGAGTCTGTTGTTCGCTGGGTGGAGCAGTCCACACCGTCACTACCTCCGGGTCAACTCTGCAAACGCACGGTGAATAACCCGGGGAGCAAATGAAAGCCTCTTAGTTTTTGTTATTGTTGTTTGTTGTTTGGATATGGCCGGGTGTGTGCTCTGAACCCAGGTTGTGCTGGAGAGCGGGGCTGCTCCTGTTGCTATGCGCTGGATGTAATGGCCACCCCGCCGGCAGCCAGTAATCCCCAAACAAACTGCAGCATCCACACACAGGCCTCTGTCAGAGGTGGATGAATAATTTAGTTAGGGGAGAGAGAGACATGAAGAGAGGGGGAGAGAGAGAGGGGGAGGGAGAGAGAGACATGAAGAGAGAGAGAGAGAGAGAGAGAGAGAGATGGGGAGAGAAGTGGAGCAGGGAAGAGAGAGAGATAATGAGAGAGATGGAGAGATAGAGAGGGAAAGAGAAATTAAGAGAGGGAGAGGTGGTGAGAGAGAGAGAGGTGGTGGGAAGATGTGGAGCGATGGGGAGAGAGCTGGAGCCGGGGAGATGGAGAGGGAGGGAGAGAGAGGTGGAGAGAGAGTGGAGGAAGAAATTGGGAGATGTAGAGAGATATAGAGAGAGTGAGAGATATTGAGAGGGAAAGAAGGATGGAGAAATTTAGAGAGGGAGAGGTATGGAGAGAGAGAAAGCTCAGGGGAGGAAGCGAGAGAGAGAGGCAGAGAGGGAGAAAGAACGGCAAAAGAAGAAGAACGGAAAGCAAAAGATAGAGCAAGTCAGAGATTGAGAGATGAGAAGTTCAAGAGAGGCAGAGAGAGGATGAGAGACTGCAAGCTGGAGAGGGTTGAGTTTGTCTCCCGCGTCCAGCAAGCTGACCGGACCATTGAGGTGTCTCCGCTGAATTCGGGCATCTGGTAAGGATGCCCACTGGACGTCTCCCTTGGGAGGTGTTCCAGGCACGACCAGTGGGGGAAAGACCCAGGACTAGGTGGCAAGATTATATCTCAACACTGGCCTGGGAACGCCTCGGGACCCCCCCGTCAGAGCTGGTCAATGTGGCCCGGGAAAGGGAAGTCTGGGGCCCCCTACTTGAGCTGCTGCCCCCGCGACCTGACCCCGGATAAGCGGATGAGGATGAGGATGAAAATTCTATCCGCCACAGAGCAGAACTGATTTCAGATTCCTGCCGCTCGCTCTCAACATCCAGCCCTCCCTGTGCTGCGGACGGCTCAGGGGATCCGAGTGTATTAACACACACCCCGGGGGGGGGGGCGGTCTGATCTGGGCGGCATGTGGCTCAGGAGGTAGAGCGGGTTGGCCGGTAACCGGAAGGTTGCTAGTTCGATCCCTGGCTCCTCCTAGCTGAGTGTCGAAGTGTCCCTGAGCGAGACGCCTCACCCTGACTGCTCCTGACCAGCTGGCTGTCGCCCTGCATGGCTGACTCTGCCGTCAGTGTGTGAATGTGTGCGTGAATGGGTGAATGTGAGGCAGTATTGTAAAGCACTTTGAGTGGACACTGGTTAGAAAAGCGTTACATAAATGCAGTCCATTTACCATATTCACAATGTCCACAATCTACCTGTATGCATCCTTGAGGAAGATGCCCTTAACCCCTAACTACTCCTTAATGACCTTCGCTTGGTCTTTGCTACGATTTTACCTTGAGTCAGGATCACATGATGAAGAGATGTAAAGACGCTGCGGTCATCATTCGTAGTGATGTGATAATATTGTTTAGATGTTGTGTGAACTTATGAGGTAGTTTGTTAAGTCTTAGTTCTAATGAGCATTACCACGACGCCCGACAGGGTCTTGGTCAGGTGATGTTACGGCCGAGCTGTTCCCTCTTTTACGATAAGTCTCATAAATATAGTTACGAGAGTTTAAGAAACTCTTACTGCTATTCTAAATGTTCTCCCATTATTCAAGTGGTTTTAAAATGCACCGGTTGGGCTGTAAACCACCTGTTCACCCCTTATTGATGTAGAGAATAGAAAACTAATGAAACCTTAACAAAACCCCAACACAAGGAAGAAATCAGCGAATACAAATCAGAAATGGAAACATGATCTGCTATCTGGGATCATTTTTTCAGCCTCCCGCTGCAACGACACTGTGAGCTCTGGGATCAGGGATTGATTGATGCTGTCTGTTCCATTGGAATTCGCCTCTCCTGCCCCCTGCCCCCCCATCCCCCCCCCCCCCCCCCCCCGGTCCTGCCCTTTATCTGTGATTTAGCTGTGAGCATTCTGGGGCAGAGCATCGATCCAGAGAGCGTGGATCAATCTTGTGGGGGCACAGGTAAAGCTGAGGTTGTTCTGTGGGGCGCGGTGGTGAGGGGTTTCAGAGGGCCGGCGGAGGCTCTGACACATGGGGCCAGGAAGGAGGTCACGGGTTAAATTCCCCGGGTCGGCTGGGCTAATCTGGTGGGATGTAGTGGGTTGATGAGCGAGGCACTAAACCACGCTGCTGAGGAAGGATTTGACTTTTTTTTGTGTTTCATCTGTTCCTCAATCAAAGATGAAATGCAATCAATTTGTTTTGTTTACACCTCATCAGCTCTAATCCGTGGCTCATTGCTGATCAGATTCAGGAGGCAGATTACAATAAACAAAACATTTCTATGGCTTTGTTTCCTGTTGATTACTTGGCAGGATTTAAACCAACGGGGCTGATTTTGGCAGAGTGGTCTCAGGTGAGGGGCCAGACTAAGAATGGTTCAAGAAGACCCCATGAAAAAACGTAATAGAGGAAGAGAGACCCTGCCCGGCGGAAGCCCGGGACCCCCGCCTGGAGCCAGGCCCAGACGGAGGGCTCGTCAGCGAGCGCCTGGTGGCCGGGTTTGCCACGGAGCCCGGCCGAGCACAGCCCGAAAGTGCTACGTAGCACCCCCCCCCCCTCTTCGTTCTGTGGGCCCACCACCTGCAGGGAGACCCGCTGGGGTCGGGTGCGCTGCCACATGGGTGGCAGTGAAAGTCAGGGGTCCCGACGGACCAGACCCGGGCAGCAGAAGCTGGCTCTGGGGACATGGAACGTCACCTCACTGTGGGGAAAGGAACCGGAGCTTGTGAGGGAGGTGGAGCGCTACCAGTTAGATCTGGTGGGGCTTACCTCTACGCACAGTCTCAGCTCTGGTACCGTACTCCTG
The DNA here is from genome assembly GCF_964030765.1 of Micromesistius poutassou. Classification (NCBI taxonomy): domain Eukaryota; kingdom Metazoa; phylum Chordata; class Actinopteri; order Gadiformes; family Gadidae; genus Micromesistius; species Micromesistius poutassou. The sequence goes on along the minus strand of NW_028180430.1, from coordinate 6,813 downwards.
GATAGGGGTTGGTACCATACTCCTGGATACTCTATTCTTCTCTGGAGTTGCCCAGGGCGTGAGGCGCCGGGCGGGTGTGGGGATACTCATAAATCCCTGGCTGAGCGCTGCGGTGTTGGAGTTTACCCCGGTCGACGAGAGGGTCGCCTCCCTACGCCTAAGGGTGGTGGGGGGGAAAACTCTGACTGTTGTTTGTGCGTATGCACTGAACAGCAGTTCAGAGTACTCGGCCTTCTTGGAGACCCTGAATTGAGTCCTGCATGGGGCTCCAGTAGGGGACTCCGTAGTTCTGCTGGGAGTCTTCAACTCCCACGTGGGCAACGATGGAGACACTTGGAGAGGAGTGGTGGTGAGGAACGGCCTCCCTGATCTAAACCCGAGTGGTCGTTTGTTACTGGACTTCTGTGCTAGTCATGGATTGTCCATAACAAACACCATGTTTGTACATAAGGGTGCTCATAAGTGTACCTGGTACCAGAGTACCCTAGGCCGAAGATCAATGATTGATTTTGTGATCGTGTCAGCTGATCTGAGGCCTTATGTTTTGGACACTTGGGTGAAGAGAGGGGCGGAACTGTCAACCGACCACCATCTGGTGGTGAGTTGGATCAGGGAATGGGGGAAGATTCTGGACAGACCTGGTAAGCCCAAATGGGTAGTGCGGGTGAATTGGGAATGTCTGGAGGAGGCCCCCGTCCTAGAGATCTTCAACTCACACCTCCGGCTGAGCTTTTCTTGCATTCCTGTAGAGGTTGGGGGCATTGAGCCAGAGTGGGCGGTGTTCAAAGCCTCCATTGCTGAAGCTGCAGCAGTGAGCTGTGGCCTCAGGGTCTTAGGTTCCTCAAGGGGAGTAACCCTCGGACACCGTGGTGGACACCGGTGGTCAGGGAAGCCGTCCGACTGAAGAAGGAGGCCTTCCGGGGTATGTTATCTCGGAGGACTCCTGACGCAGTTGCAGGGTACCGGCGGGCTCGAAGGGCTGCAGCCGCTGCCGTGTCGGAGGCTAAGCAGCGGGTGTGGGAGAAGTTCAGAGAGGACATGGAGAAGGACTTTTGGTCGGCACCAAAGTGTTTCTGGAAGACCATCCGACACCTCAGAAGGGGGAAACAGGGAAACATCCAAGCTGTGTACAGTAAGGGTGGGACTCTATTGACCTCGACTGAGGAGGTAATCGAACATTGGAAGGAACACTTTGAGGAACTCCTGAATCCTGAATGACTAACACTCCCTCTATGATGGAGGCAGAGCTCGAGGTTGATGGTGGTTCGTCATCAATTTCCCTGGTGGAAGTCACTGAGGTAGTTAAACATCTCCGCAGTGGCAAAGCCCCAAGGATTGATGAGATCCAGCCAGAAATGCTAAAAGCTCTGGTGTTGAGGGGCTGTCATGGTTGACATGCCTATTCAACATTGTGTGGGAGTCTGGTATAGTGCCAAAGGAGTGGCAAACCGGGGTGGTGGTTCCCCTGTTCAAAAAGGGGGACCAGAGAGTGTGTGCCAATTACCGGGGTATCACACTTCTCAGCCTCCCTGGGAAAGTCTACTCTAAGATGCTGGAAAGGAGGGTTTGGCCAATTGTCGAACCTCAGATTGAAGAGGAACAATGCGGATTCTGCACTGGACGTGGAACTACGGACCAGCTCTTCACTCTCGCAAGGATCCTGGAGCCTGGGAGTATGCCCATCCGGTCTACATATGTTTTGTGGATTTGGAGAAGGCATATGACCGGGTCCCCCGGGAGAAACTGTGGGAGGTGCTGCGGGAGTATGGGGTAAGGGGGTCACTCCTCAGGGCCATCCAATCTCTGTATTCCCAAAGCGAGAGCTGTGTCCGCGTTCTCGGCAGCCAGTCAGTTCCATTCCCGGTGGGTGTTGGCCTCCGCCAGGGCTGCGCTTTGTCACCAATCCTGTTTGTGATATTCATGGACAGGATATCGCGGCGTAGTCGTGGTGGGGAGGGGTTGCAGTTCGGTGATCTGAGGATCTCAACACTGCTCTTTGCAGATGATGTGGTCCTGATGGCATCATCGGTCTGTGACCTTCAGCACTCACTGGATCGGCTGGCAGCCGAGTGTGAAGCGGCTGGGATGAGGATCAGCACCACTAAATCTGAGGTCATGACTCTTAGCAGGAAACCGGTGGATTGCCTTCTCCGGGTAGGAAATGAGTCCTTAGCCCAAGTGAAGGAGTTCAAGTACCTCTGGGTCTTGTCGCGAGTGAGGGTACGATGGAGCGTGAGATTGGCCGGAGAATCGTAGCAGCGGGGGCGGTATTGCCTTCGCTTTACCGCACGAAAAGAGAGCTTAGCCGTAAGGCAAAGCTCTCGATCTACCGGTCGATCTTCGTTCCTATCCTCACCTATGGTCATGAGGGATGGGTAATGACCGAAAGGACGAGATCACTGATACAAGCGGCTGAGATGAGTTTTCTCAAGAGGGTGGCTGGCTTCTCCCTTAGAGATAGAGTGAGAAGTTCAGCCATCCGGGAGGAACTCGGATTAGAGCCGCTGCTCCTCTGCTTAGAAAGGAGTCAGTTGAGGTGGTTCAGGCATCTGGTAAGGATGCCCACTGGACACCTCCCTTGGGAGGTGTTCCAGGCACGACCAGTGTGGAGGAGACCCTGGGGAAGACCCAGGACGAGGTGGAGAGATTATATCTCAACACTGGCCTGGGAACGCCTCGGGATCCCCCCGTCAGAGCTGGTCAATGTTTCCCGGGAAAGGGAAGTCTGGGGCCCCCTGCTTGAGCTGCTGCCCCCGCGACCCGACCCCGGATAAGCGGATGAGGATGAGGGCAGATTTTCCTCCAATACGTTTCATTAATCAATCAATAATAATTTCATTAATCAATCAATTTTATTTCTAGACTCATGGTCCAATAGACCTCTGAAGAATAAGTCCCGCCTCTGAGGATCCCGGTTCCCTTGGACAAATGTCTATGGGAAATAACATGGGGTTTTTGAATGATCGTACATAACAAACTCTGTAGGTGGCGGAGGTAAGGCAGAAGTAAAAGCTGCATCACGTTTTCAACTACAACCCTTTTCATCTAGTTTCAACTGGGTTTTTGGATTTTTGGTGCTGTTAAAGTAGCATTAATAATCGTTTACTTCTTTACTTACTTTCTTCTTCAATCCAAAAACACAGTCGAAACTAAATGGAAAATGTTTGTACAAAACGTGATGCAGCTTTTACTTCTCCGCCACCTACAGTTTGTTATGTATGATCATTCAAAAACCCCATGTTATTTCCCATAGACATTTGACCGAGGGAACCGGAGCCTTGGCGGCGGGACTTATTCTTCAGAGGTCTTATTCTTCAGAGGACTACAGATACACAAAATGCGACGGTAAGGGTTAGGATGCCTACAGGTACTCTGCCGACATTGGGATTTGAACCCAGAACCTCTGAGCTGGGAGTCAAACCCCTTAACCAGAACCCCTTCCTCCACTGTTTGTCTGAATCTTTTTGTGTCTCTCGGGACAATCGGACAAAGCGTAGATGATCCAACCAGGTACAGTTCTTCCGAGCTGCACTGGATGTGTGATGCTGTGTCTTGAGGCTTGGTACGGCCCAGCCCCCCCCCCCCCCTCTCTCTCTCTGGGCAGCCTCTGTAGAGTGAGCAGCCCAGAGGAGCTCCCCTCTGCTGGGCCGTTTGAGCCGCAGAACACCGGTGATTTCAGGTGATTGAGCTCCGCAGCCGGAACATCCCCCAGTAAGACGTCTCTCTGGCTTGGGTTCTGGGGAAGAGCTCTCTCTGGATCAGACACGGATATATATGCACACACACACAGACACAGGCATGCACACACACACATACATGAAGACATGCACACACACACACACACACACACACAGATATACAGTATACACACATACACAACCACACACATACACACTTACACACATCCGCACACACACATGCAGACACACACAGGAACAAACAAAGGCAGTGTCCAGGATAGGCTGCCAGCAGGCTAATGACTCCTTCTGGGCCTCTACTGTCTATTATACTGGCTGGGGCGGGAGACATGCACACACAGTACAGAGAGAGAGAGAGATGGCTGGGGTGGGAGACATACAGACACAGCACAGAGAGAGAGAGAGAGAGGTGGCCGGGAGAGAGAAATAGAGGTGAATCAGAGAGACAGAGGGAGAGAGAGAGGGAAACATAATATAGATACACTACGACAGAGCGAGGGAAGCAGGGAGTAAACAAGTAATAGAGACCATTACGACCGTGTGAAAGAGAGAGAGATGGACAGCTATAGAATGGAAGTGGGCGCTTCAGAGTAAGAGCATGATATAGAAATAAGAGAGAGAGAGATAGCACAGGGAGGGTGCTAGAGAGAGAGAGAGAGAGGTAAGTGTGAATCCATTTGACTTGAGGCCATGCCTGGTGGGCCCCGAGGCCGTGGTGAAGTTACCGCAGCAAAGCATCATGGTTACCAATACACTGGAGGTCCTTGAGTAATAGAGAGCGAGAGAGAGAGCAAGAGGGGAGAGAGGGAGAGAGAAAAATATAAAGAATAGAGAGAGAGCAAGAGGGGGAGAGAGAGAGTTGCTCTTCCATAGGCTGCATTGTACGCATTACAACACCAGCTTCATTGGAACCTATCTATCAGTCCTTCACAACCTCTCTCCCTCGCTCTCTCTCTCTGTCTCCCTCGCTCTATCCCTCTGTCGTTCTCACTTCCGTTCTCTCTCTCTCTCTCTCTCCCCTGGTTCTCCTATTCGTCCAGGGCTCTCAGCAGCCTCGTTTCCCTCTCTCCCCCCCTTCCCTCTCTCCCCCCCTCCCTCCCTCCCTCTCCATCCTATTCCTCTCTACGGAGGCATTCAGATGCATTTCCCTCAGACCAACACCCAACTGATTTCCATTCCCAACCTAATAGAACATTTATTACTGGCTGGCTGCAGAGCCCGCTCTGAACGGCCTGCTCTTAGTTGGACCAATTCATGCGCTCTCTCTCACACACACACACACACACACACACACACACACACACACACACACACACACACGTTGGCACTGTGGCAACCCGCCTTGGGGAGTGAACCGCCTTACTCCAATCAGGACAAGATTTAACAAGGCAAAAGCCAAAAGGCACGTTTATTGCAAAATCAAAAGTCTTGTACAAAGATAACCAAAATCTGGGAGGAATTGACGGTCCCGTCACCCGGCAGGACCGGTCTCGCCACACGAGCGCCCCGTGGCTGGGAGAGCCCTGAATGAGTGGAGAAGCAGGCTAAGCCCTGCTTCTCCACTTGTTCTTCAGGTGCTCTGCATCTGGCTAATTGGCAAGGCCGGGTTGCCACAGCGCCAACACATACACATAGTCCATACTCCACATAGATGCACGCACACACACAGGCATGTGGTACACACCTAAGCCCACACACACACACACATGCCCATAAATGCATGCAGGCACGTACACACACACACACACACACACACACACACACACACACGCACAAATGGTGGCTCAGGAACAGTGCAGCTTACACAAACATCTGCTGCTGTTCTGACTTTACCTGAGGGCTGCTTCGTGTAAAGGTTTGGGCGTTCGGACCCCCAGCACCAAGACCCTTCTGACGGCATCCTGGACCAAGATGCCCTCACCCCTAATCGCTCATTAATGACAGAATCCACAACGTATCAGAGCTCACTGTGAGTGACGTGCATTCTAAACAGTTAACAGTCAAATCAAACCGGGACGATGTAATTGGTCTCCAGGGACCGTCCAATCAGGCGTGTGCAGATTGTGGGGACCAGGTATTGCGTTAATAGACCTCTGAAGAATAAGTCCCGCCTCCGAGGCTCCCGGTTCCCTCTGTCAAATGTCTATGGAAATGTTATTTCCCATAGACATTTGACAGAGGGAACTGGGAAATGTTATTTCCCATACACATTTGACAGAGGGAACCGGGGTTTATAAATGATCATTAATAAACGATTATTAATGCAACTTTAACGGCACCGACAATCCAAAAACCCAGTTGAAACTAGATGGAAAAAGTGTGTAGTTAAAAACGTGACACAGCTTTTACTTCTTCGCAACCTACAGAGTTTGTTATGTACGATCATTCAAAAACCCCATGTTATTTCCCATAGACATTTGACAGAGGAAACCGCGAGCCTTGGAGGTGGGACTTATTCTTCAGAGGTCTATTGCGTTAATATGGAGAGGAGCAGGACTGGGCATGCATGGCTGGGCAAAGGGCTGAGCGTAATTCACCGGGAGGTAATGACATCCAGGGAACGCTGGGATTGTGGCCTCCTAAAGCTGCTCTCTCCTGGTGTATTAACTCACACAGTCAATCACCTGGCAGCGGGAGCAACCCGGCAGGGCCTCATAACGGCAGGCGGTGGCCCCTCTCTATGGGGGGACCAGCCTCTATTAACCTCCTGGTTCATTAGTTAACCAGGCATGCTGCAGGAGAACGTCTGGACCGTGGTGGGGACAGTGTGGACACTAGAAGGCTGTGTGGCCTCAGGTCTGTCTTTGTGTCCAGGCATGTATCCAAGTTCACTTCTTTCAAAGTATTTTGGTTTTTGGTTGTTTTATACCTATATTTATCTATCTATATGTCCCTCAATTCTTTGTGTTTTCATGGACATATTTGCGTCTATATTTCCTCTAAGACACTAATATTCACATCTATATTGACCCTTTTTTTATTGTGTATTCATCATTTATTTATTATTTTGTATTTATTATTATCCTTTTGTTTCCATTCATGAATTCATCCCCAGCCTTATTTCCTCAACTCAAGCCTACTTCCCGTTGAATATTTATGTATTCTCCACATCCAT
>NW_028180431.1:0-3284 GCF_964030765.1 Micromesistius poutassou | reverse complement strand
TTATAGCGGGCGCTGGTGAAGTCAGTGGGAGGTGGGGTCTAATCCCTGTTTGTTATTTTGAGACGAGAAGAAAGAGGTCCCAGCTTCACACTGTGTGTTCAGCTTTGGTTTGTCCCAAACTGTTGTGGGGCGGAAGAGAAGTCTAGCTGCGTCAGGTGTGTGAGTGTGTACATGTGTACATGTGTGTGTGTGTGTGTGTGTGTGTGTGTGTGTGTGTGTGTGTGTGTGCATGTGTGTGTTGTTCTGTGTGTATCCGTGCTCGAGCCAGTCCTCAGCTTTGATGTTGTCGAGGGTAGCAGGGAGAAGTTCATTACGAGAGTTTGAAAGAGTCTCAAAGTTATTTGGAAGCCTTACGCTCGGGTTTTGGTGTGGGTTAGGGTTTACAGAATTACATTTAATTACAGACACTGTCATTCACTTGTTAGTCCGACTCTGCCTCGCTTGGAAGACATCCAATAGGAATAAGCTAGTTCATTTAATGATGAGTGTTTAATAAAACCTTTTAAATGTGTGTGCGTGTGTGTGTGTGTGTGTGTGGGGGGGGGGGTCTGTTAGACTGTATTTGGGTGTGTGTGTGTGTGTGTGTGTGTGAGACTATGTGCGTGTGTGTGTGTGTGTGTGTGTGTGTGTGTGTGTGTGTGTGTGTGTGTGTGTGTGCGCGTGTGCGTGCGTCTTTGTGCGTGTGAGACCAGCGGCAGGTTGGGGCTGCATTCGTTTCCAGTCGTTCGTGTTTCCTCCGTCAGTGTGTGGAGGCTGGTGTCCCTGCATGCCGCCGCGCGGTCATTAATCCCGGGCCTTTTAAAGTTGTCGCCTGTACAAGCCGCCTCATTAAGGCGACTCTGCGCTAAGCTCCAATTTGTATCCATAACACTCAAAGATTACCGAGATGAAAACACGGCACCGCAGAAGAAGAAAAAAACATTAAAAAGATGCAGATTCGGCACTAATCAGGGAAACAACGGGGCATCTCAGCCAACCGGCCGTCCACGCTCGTTATGCAAATGAGCCTTGTTAAGACCTGCCTCATTAGTGAAATTCAACCGCTGAAAATGAACGAGAAAAGGGGAGCGGCGATTTCTCTGTCTGTCTGTCCGGGGCTGGGCTGAAGCCAGGCAGCCTCACACATCGCCCCGAGTGTAACGGTTTCCTCCTGCACCTCCCTCTACCCGTTCTCTTCTCCGTTCACACCTCCATATCTATTATTTATTCGCACCTCTTCTTCCCTCTTTTGGCTCCATTTCCCTCATTTATTTCCACTACCTACCTGTCCCTTCATCTCATTCTATCCAGTTCCCTTCCTGCTCCTCTTTTTATTCATACTCCCCCCCCCCCCCCCCCCCCGTTGAACCCCCCTCTCCCGCTCTCTCCTTTCCCTCTCCCACCAGTGCGCTCGCTCCTCATTTCTGATCTCTGCATTGCCGTTGACCTCAGAGGCTGCTGGGTTGCTAACAGGATTAGCGGCGGCTGTTAAAGGAGCTGAGGAAATAATTAGTGCTGTTACTGATAAAGTATAATCAGGTTAGCCGCCCTGCCGCGACATACCGCTACAAGTTCTGCTGCAGCTCTCCCCTTCTCTCCTCTCCTCCTGTTTCTCGTCCTCCCGTCCTCTTCCCCCCTCTCTCCTTTTTCTTGTCGCTCCTCTCTTCTCCTCTCCTCTACTGTTCCCTCTTCTCCTCCTTTCTCCTCGCTCTTTCCTCTCCACTCCTACCATCTGCTCCATTTTCCCAAAACGCTCCTCCTTTTCTCCTCTCCCCCCGCCCCATTTCTCCTCCTTTCCACCAGACTCCCCTATCCCCTCTTGTCTCTGTTATTCATAACTTTTCCCATCTTTTGCTGGTTGGCTCCGACTGTCTCTACTCCTCGTCTCTCCTGTGACCTCTCCTACCTAGGTAGCTGTGCTCCCTCGTGCACTGTGACCTATTTACTTTATTTGTAATGCTTACTTTTTACATCTCGTTGAAGTATTTTGCATAATGCTGACAGAGAATCATTTCCTTGGAGAAGGCAAATCTCTCCTCATATTTCTGTGAGCAATCTCACGCAATTATCTGGCGTATATTCATACACGTTGTGTAATTGACGTTGAATTTGTTCGGAGATCCCAAATTGTAACGTCAACACATATTTGAAATGTTTTAATTTTTGCAAAGATCCAGTTCAGTTCAGTTCAGTTAATTTGGTTTGATGCAATTCACTGGTGCTTTAAAGGAAAGCACAACAAAGGAAAAAGTAAACCGTGGAAAACAAATGCAAACGCAGGCCAGAAATGTTTCCTAAAACCGGAGTGATCCCATGCAATCACTGATGAGCTGGATTGGTATAGTGCTCTGCTAGACTGGAAAGTGATAAAGCGTTGTGAAAAGCCTCTTTAACGGCGACTAAAATAGGTGCCAGCGATTGGCTGGGTGTCTGCTGTTAGCGTTGGTACCAACAGTTCATCAGACCTCATTGAAGCACCAGATGCACAAACTCACACCAGGCAGACGGGCAGACACTGGGCGTGTTAGTTTGCGCGTGTGTGTGTGTGTGTGTGACTGTGTGTGCGTGTTTTTTTTTTTTTTTTTGTGGTGTCCATGCCCTGAGTTGAACTCCTCCATAATTGCTGTCAATCAAAGTAGTCAAAACACACAAACAAACACAAAGGCAATGTCCCTAAACATGGCCTTCTGTAAGACAAAAGCCTTTTTTTAAGGTGTGTGTGTCTGTGTGTGTGTGTGTGTGTGCGTGTGTGTGTCTGAATTCCGCTAAAACCCAGAGCGCTGCAGGAGAGTGAATAGGTTATTGTCCTCCTCTATCAGCCCGTTGTCGGGTTAATTGGCCCCTCAGCAGCCAGCCTGAGATCCCTTTCTGCACAGTGGGGCCCCTGCGTGTCTGGGAGGGCCCTGTGTCTTATTATGGACCTTCGCCGTGGGTCTCGGGGGCCCGACCTTCGCGGTGGCGGTGCCCGATAAGTGGGCACATTGAGGGGTTTAATAGAAAGTGCGACAGGTCCCTGGTCAACACAGCGCCTGGTCTGGGGAGAATTGTGTGTGTGTGTGTGTGTGTGTGTGTGTGTTTGTGTCACAGTATAGCCACAGTGTGTGCTGGAGTGTGAATTGTGCTTGGATCAATGTTTCTTGGCAGGCAGTGAACCTCCGTTCCACTCTAAACATGTTCAAATACTCTTTCAAGTAAGTAACGCAATTGATCAGAAACAGGTTTTTTTTTTGTCTTTTCCTGCTCCGAAAATCAGGAGTGTTAGTGAAATGAGATGAGAGATTTATGACCAGAATTCAGAGAGGACC